>NC_079902.1:9100758-9191866 GCF_024868665.1 Triplophysa rosa
AAGCTGATGTTGACATTAAAGGTCCCGAATTTGACATTGAAGGACCTGATGGAAAAATCAAAGGACCCAAGTTTAAAATGCCCTCAATAGCTGGACCAAAGATCTCCATGCCAGATGTGGACTTCAATCTGAAAGGGCCCAAAGTCAAGGGTGATGTCAATGTTTCTGTGCCCAAGATTGAAGGAGAACTAAAGTCTCCAAAATTAGACATTGAAGGTCCTGATGTTAATATTGAGGGCCCAGAAGGTGGTCTGAAGATGCCAAAATTCAAAATGCCATCATTCGGACTAAAGGGTTCTAAAATGGAAGGTCCAGAGATTGACGTAAACCTGCCAAAAGCTGATGTTGACATTAAAGGTCCTGAATTTGACATTGAAGGACCTGAAGGAAAAATCAAAGGACCCAAGTTTAAAATGCCCTCAATATCTGGTCCGAAGATCTCCATGCCAGATGTGGACTTCAATCTTAAAGGGCCCAAAGTCAAGGGTGATGTCAATGTTTCTGTGCCCAAGATTGAAGGAGAACTGAAGTCTCCAAAATTAGACATTGAAGGTCCTGATGTTAATATTGAGGCCCCAGAAGGTGGTTTGAAGATGCCAAAATTCAAAATGCCATCATTTGGACTCAAGAGTCCTAAAATGGAAGGTCCAGATATTGACATAAACCTGCCAAAAGCTGATGTTGACATTAAAGGTCCTGAATTTGACATTGAAGGACCTGATGGAAAAATCAAAGGACCCAAGTTTAAAATGCCCTCGATATCTGGTCCAAAGATCTCTATGCCAGATGTGGACTTCAATCTTAAAGGGCCCAAAGTCAAGGGTGATGTGGATGTTTCTGTGCCAAAGATTGAAGGAGACCTCAAGTCTCCAAAATTAGACATTGAATGTCCTGATGTTAATATTGAGGGTCCTAAAGGAGGTTTCAAGATGCCTAAAATCAAAATGCCATCTTTTGGTTTCAAGGGACCTAAAGTGGAGGCTCCTGAGATTGATGTGAATCTTCCAAAAGCTGATCTTGACATCAAAGGTCCTGAATTTGATATTAAAACTCCAGATGTTGACATTGAAGGACCTGAAGGGAAAATCAGAGGACCCAAGTTTAAAATGCCATCGATATCTGGTCCAAAAATGTCCATGCCAGATGTAGACTGGAATCTTAAAGGCCCCAAAGTCAAGGGTGACGTGGATGTATCTGTGCCAAAGATTGAAGGAGACCTAAAGGCTCCAAAATTAGACATTAAGGGTCCTGATGTTAATATTGAAGGTCCTGATGGTGGTTTCAAGATGCCAAAAATCCAAATGCCATCATTTGGACTCAAAGGTCCTAAAGTGGATGGTCCAGATATTGACGTGAGCCTGCCTAAAGCTGATCTTGACATCAAAGGTCCTGAATTTGACATTAAAACTCCAGATCTTGACATTGAAGGACCTGAGGGAAAAATTAAGGGACCCAAGTTTAAAATGCCATCGATATCTGGTCCAAAGATCTCCATGCCAGATGTAGACTTTAATCTTAAAGGCCCCAAAGTCAAGAGTGGTGTGGATGTTTCTGTGCCAAAGATTGAAGGAGATCTAAAGGCTCCAAAATTAGACATTGAGGGTCCTGATGTTAATATTGAAGGTCCAGAAGGCCGTGTGAAGATGCCCAAAATCAAAATGCCATCATTTGGATTAAAGGGTCCAGAGATTGACGTAAACATGCCAAAAGCTCATGTTGACATTAATGCTCCTGATTTTGACATTGAAGGACCTGAGGGAAATATTAAGGGACCCAAGTTTAAAATGCCGTCGATATCTGGTCCAAAGATCTCCATGCCAGATGTAGACTTCAATCTTAAAGGCCCCAAAGCCAAGGGTGATGTAGATGTTTCAATACCAAAGTTTGAAGGAGACCTAAAAACTCCTAAATTAGACATTGAAGGACCTGATGTTAATATGGAGGGTCCAGAAGGTGGTCTGAAGATGCCTAAAATCAAAATGCCATCCTTTGGACTCAAAGGTCCTAAAATGGAAGGTCAAGAGATTGACTTAAACCTGCCAAAAGCTGATGTTGACATTAAAGGTCCTAAAATTGACATTGAGGGTCCAGAGGGTGGTTTAAAACTACAGTCTCCAAATGTTGACGTTTCTGGCATTAAAATGAAAGGTGGCAGCCCTGATGTCGTCATAAGCGGACCAGATGCAAACATCAAACTGCCTAAAACAAAGAAACCAAAATTTAGTCTTGGAGGTAAAAGCTCAAAATTAGATGTAGGAATTCCTGATGCTGGTGGCAGTGTAGAAGGACCTGATATAAACTTAGATGTGAAAGGAAAGAAGGGTAAATTCAAAGTAGCAAAAGGAAAGTCAAAACCTTTCGATAGTGATGTGAAAACTGGAAATATTAAGCTGGAGACGAATGAAACGGACTTACAGTTGAAGCCAGCCAAAGTAAAAAAATCTCTTTTTGGAAAGCTGCATTTTCCTGATGTGGAATTTGACATAAAATCTCCAAAAGTTAAAGGAGCTGTTAAATCATCCTATGTTGATTTGCAATCACCAAACCTTAAAACTGATATTCAGGGTGTTGATATTCAGACCCCAGGTACTAGTTTGGAGAGCCCAGATTTGAAAACAAAAGGGGGCAAAATAAAAATGCCAAAAACTAGTACTTCAGGAAAGAGCGTTAGCTTGAGTGCTCCATATGTAGGGGGATCTGGCATTAATGGAAAGGGCAGTGCAAAGTTTGATGTAGAAGGAAGAACACAGAATGTTGAGTTGGCAGTACCATCTGTAGATGTGCAAGGTGGTGATGTTAATGCTGGTTTAAATCTTTCTGAACAAAAGGCTGTAAAAGGGAGGATTGAAATGTCAGACTTGGATGTAAGTGGACAATCAAGAGAAATTTCAGGTGGGATGGAGTACCAAGAAGGACATGTAACCTTTCCCAAGATCAGAGTACCCAAGTTTGGTATTGCATTGCCTAAAGTAGAAGGAAAAGAGATGGGAGTAGGTGTAGGTTCAGGAGAGTTGGCTGCTAGTGGTAATGTCAGTTCCCAGAGTCTGGAAATGGACACTACAGATGTGAAGAACAGTGGTGCAAAAATGAAAGTCAAAATGCCAAAACTGTTTATAAAATCTAAATCTAAAGGTGGTAGTGCAGCTGATCTTAATGTTCAGGGAGAAGAAACTGATGTTGCCATCAAAGGTGGTGCAAAAGTGTCTAAGGAGATGAGTCTTAGTTCTGGGGAATTGGCAAGTGGCAGAATTGCAGTAGAAGGATTAAAAGTTTCACCAAAAAGTAAATCTGCCTCGCTTGATCTCTTCAAAAAGTCACGGCATCGCTCTTCATCAATGAGTGATGAGGGAGGTTTAAGTTCCCCCGTTTCTACTGAGGGGCACTTACAGGCAGAGGGTGGCAACATTTCAGTAGATGTTGGAGAAACAAAGGTCAAAGGTAAAAAAGGAAAGATCAAGTTTGCTACAATTGGAGGTTTTGGCTCTAAAAGTAAAGGCTCATATGAAGTGACACTTGGAGGTGAAAGTGAGGCTAAGATTGGGGGTGCTAGTGGTGGAATTGCTCAGCCTTCAAAGAAATCCAGAATGTCGTCATCCTCTAGTACTGATAGTGGTTCAAAAGGTAGTTTTCGGTTACCAGAACTTGAAATAGCAGTTTCACCAAAGAAATGATGTTCATACCCGTATCAATACGAAGAACATTCACACACATCAAGTATGTTTTCTAGACAGCTAATATAAATCTGTCTCATTTAAGCAATAGTGCACTGCTATACACTTCATTTGTTCCAAATTTTCTTTACTGGCATTGATATCTATTTCCAGCTTAACTGTAAATAAGAGAGATCTGTATTTTACCTTTTGTAGATAAGAAAAACAATCCAATTCCACCATGTGTGTAGTGAAATGAAAAGTCTGCATCTGATTTTGCTTTTCATCTGATAGTTTGTTATATTTTTGTACCTTTTGAAAGTTTTGGGAAATGGTTAAGTTTACTCTTACTGCTGTCTTTCTTAAACCTTTTCTGAGCACATGTATGCTAAACAAAATACTTTTTTTACTTTGATATGAAAGGATTTTATAATGTTAAAGCTTCAATTAAATATTCAGTGCTGTACCGCATTTACTTTTCACAGATAATTAATTTTAACAGTGACAGATCTAACCATTTAAAAAGCACAATGATGTTTAAGGGCTGTACAAACTGTAAATATACTTAGATTCATATGGGATGACATAACTTTGTCTCCCAAATAATACCACAGTTTGAATATTCTATTCTAATGGAATTTATACAGAGATTGTAATCTTCTAAAAGTATTTATATCTAAGATTCTTTAAAAAAAAAAAACTAAATTTAAAATGCACAATCAACACCAGCACGTGGCTGAATAAAGAGGCTCGCTATGATTTTAATTTTTCTAAGGTATTTATTCATAGTTATGTCTTCCACATTTCGATTCAAATCTCTCTCATCCTCTCACTAAATATCCACCCTTTGAAATGTTGTGCTGCCATGTGGTGATATAACTACAAGCATGATAATGCCCGTGATGAAGACATATATATATTGAATAAAATGTGCATTGCCATTGTAAATAATGGGACATTTAGGCTGCAAGTTTCTGCCTTTTTCATGTCAATTGCAAAAATTTAAATAAAGTGTTTGATTACCAGTACATCAGTGTGTGTCCTTTACTGTACATGAATGCACCTACTGAACGTTAAAATTAATAACATTGTATGCACCAACATGCATTCAATATTGTTTTTCAAACTCCGTTAATGTAACTTGAGCTTTTAGCTTTCTATTAATATTTTGATTAGTCGCCACTAGGAAAACAGGAGGTTGGTCTTCCTGTTCTAGTTTTTCAACCAGTGCCGAGGAAGGAAATGATCAGGAAATTCCTTTGAGGGTGGAACATGCGTTTTATTTTGTATGCAAATGCGGTATTTTTTTTTCAGCAGAACTGGGATGAGGAAAGTGAAGGCGCAAGCTTTAGTTCACTTAAAGTCTAGGCAACTTATTAGTGTGAAGGAATACAGAGAAACACTTGTTTTGTTTGAAAGGTAAGACGAACGTTCTTTTAATTTACAATGCTATTGCCAGCAATTGACCATGTGAGTTTTTAAGTTTAGTTTTGAAATGACGTTCCACCATCTACAGTTATAAATGTGTTGGTTTGATTTACTGGTCAGTGCTTTACTTGCAGGCTTGTCAAACTGGGATCAGATTAGATTTGCTTAATTACACTGGTTTACAAAGCTTGGTTTTCAATAATTCAAGGTCTGTGTTGAATAAAATAGGCTTATTTGGCTAGACCACTCGAAATTTGTGGCTACATTTTGGATAAGGACACTTTGTCCCATATAAAGGCATGGTGTCAAAGTTTGTTGTTTCTGTATATTTACAAAAATCGAAACTGTAGTTTCCTAATAAATATAACAATGACTTAGGAATTTTCTTTTTTTAATGGGACAAAATAAGGATCCCAGTAGGTTCGGTGTGTTTCTTTCTCAAATAGTATAATAAATATTGACATATGCAGGAAAGAAAAATCTGATTTTTTATTAGATGTTTGTGCATATAAGTGAGCAATGTTGAAAGCAAATCAGCTAGACGGTAATATGAAAAAAATAAGAAACTTGATTCTAGAATGCGTGTATGGATGGCTAACATGGTTTTGATGTCCATGCTCTTATGAAATGTAGTATTGTATTAATTTTAAAGCCTTTAGGATCCTCTATGCTATATGAAACTATACCGCCTTTGAGGTTAAACTATGACTGATCGGTTGTATGATGTTCTAATACATCAACATCCAAACTTTAATTGCATGGGGCAATGTAACTCATCCATGTTACCAGTTATTATGTGTAGCTCCAAATGACATTAATTTGTGTATTCAAAGGGGATCCTACATATGTGGCCTTTACCCCCTACTGTTCAATGATTAGACATGTTTTAAATGTGCAGGATGGCTGTAATTACCACAGCCAGGGCGAGATAATCAAAATTCAAAACAGCTGGATAATGGGATTCTTATCAAAAAGGCTGAATTAAGATCCAAAAGCTAAGTATTTCGACAAATTTGTTTTAGTGTTTTGTGTATTGCAAACATCTTTTGCTTACTTTCTTCTTTAGAACACAAAAGAGGATATTTTGAAGAACGTTGGTAACCAAACAACATTGGCCCCCATTGACTTTTATTGTATGAACACAAAACCACTGAGATATTTCTCACAATATCATCTTATGTGTTCCACAAAACAAAGAGTCATATACAGGTTCTAAATAACATGAGGATCAATACATGATGACAAATTTGTCATTTTTGGGTGAACTATCCCTTTAAATAAGAATATTTACAGTTCCTTTTTTCCTCCAAACTAAAGTGTCATTATAATTACAGTATTTCTGTATTATTATTAATATTATTATTATTGTTAAGTATATTAATACAATTTTATTTTACAAAAGCTTTTGTATAAACAAGTGAACTCAATAAAATCCGAAAAATGAACCTCCTCACCTTGCTGGATACCATTAAGGATAACTGTATCCATACTTTCACAACATTTAACTGAAGGCACTACACATGAATAAATCATTGACTATCAGCAGTATATAAACATCACGTCATTCCATACAGCTGCAGCATATTTTAATCTGCTTTTTATTTCTCAAGAATCTATAGGCTAAACAAAACCTCTCAATTGGGTAAAACGGGATAACATGATCACCTTCCAGTGTACAAACATAAGCAAATATTATAATTGAGTTTCAAATGAATTGTGTCATTTATATTACTAGAGGAAAACATTTTCTGTGTTTTATTAAAAGCAAAAATAATGTTATCCGAAGCAATTACACTATACGACACGTGCAGTACACCAGATGTTAACCAAATGGGTTGGAATGCACATTATGCAGTTAATTTACACATTCTTTAATAAGTGGTGTTTTTTTTAAATATCATTGAATACAAAAAAAGTCAGCTGCCTTACACTTTCCTGCATTTGTTAAATTGTGGTTTTCTCACTGCGACTGTGTGTCGCAAGCACTCTTGAGTACAAGTGCTAAACCGGTATCGATGAAGTATATTTTATTTTAAAGACCGGTTTCATAGTCTCATGCACAGATGTTTATCTGAACATTTACCTACGAAACCATAAACACAGACTGGTGTCAGTTGAAACAGTGATTCTTTCTGGTGTTTCGTTGATGTTCAGCTGTCACTGTGGCTTGAGACAGACAAGGAAAGAATAATTTTTCTGCATGGTTTGCCTCATTGAGAAGCTGAGACTGGCTCCCTCGGGATCCCATCAGATGAGGGCACTCTGCGGCGTGTGCGAGGAGACATGTCTATGTGCATGCGTGAGAGAGAGAGAGAGAGAGAGAGGAAGAGCATGTGTGCACACATAAAGGAAAGAGGCAGAGAGAGAGAGCGAACGCAGATGATGCTGCTCATTGGGGGAGACTGTGCTGGTTCTGGCTTTCCTTCCTGTGCTACGAGATTTCCCTCAGTAAGCGTTGACCTCAGTGTCCTGTCCCTTCGACACCTCACTTTCTCGGGTAAGAGCTGTTCGTTATTTGCTGCTGGAAACTGAGCAGGTTGCCGTAAGCCTTCCTCATTTTTCTCTGTGCTGTGTATCTGTGTACCGTATGTGTAGAGAGAGACAGAACGACAAAGAAGAGGGAACAGGGTGGTACGGGCAGAGGCTATCATGCGTGTGCTGTAACTGAGGACAAGACGCAGCCGGACACGAGGAGAAACAAGAAAGAAGCTGCAGACATTAGTCCTTTATTATCCAGAACCAGCAACAAAGACAAAAGCATCTAAAGCCGAGACTTGGCTTTTATCACTCCGATGTGCCAGTGGCATCACGTCGAGGGCGAATACAATGTCTGTGGCTGGAAAAAAGGAGTTTGACGTGAAGCAGATCCTCAGGCTCCGTTGGCGCTGGTTTAGTCACAGCACCCAGAACCCGGCTGGGAACGGTGGCTATATCCAACAGGAAGGTTTTGACCACCGGGGAACACCAGTCCGGCTGAAGGGTCACTCCCGGGACAGGGGAGGACTTCGCAAGAGCAACAGCCCCGCGCACAGCATTCTGACTCCGAACCCTGGACCCACGCCAGTTTACGTCAGGCCCGGCAATCAATCATGGCACCAGCAAAACATCATCCAGAACCTCCATGCAAGCGAGGAGCTCCCAAAGAGCGACTCACCTTGCAGTGCCAGCAAAGAGGAGGCGAAGAGTAGCCATGAGGATGTGAAAAACAATCCAGAGGATGCCTCCGAGGAGGAAGCCATAGACAGGTAAAAAGCTGTGTGTTAGATACATGCAGCTTTTAGATGAAAATCCTATTTTTGGCCGCCGTGTAGGTGTTATATTGGCGCAGAGTAGATTTGCATTAAGCTCCGGGGAGTGTCGGGTTTGAGTGCAAGTACAGTATATAACTGTCAATTCAGTCGAGTTCATTACATCGGTGAAATTCACTCAAAAATGACAGCGTGTTTTATTTGGCTTCTCAGTACTCGGGAGTGCAGCTTACACGTCGGTTAGGTCTTCAGAGAATATCATTTTTCAATCAACTCCACCGTTGCATCTGCAACCACAGCTCACCTGGGAATGCTTCATTCACATGGCATACGGGTTGTAGAAGCACAGCTCTCTGAAATACCCCCAGATAAATTATTCATCAAGCAGACATCTCGCAGAACACAGAGGAAAACATAGAGGCGCCTCGATATAGCTCGCAATATAACGAGTTCTGGAAGCCGCGAGGTGGCTCGCAGAGAAATCTCCCTTTATTTTAGCTCTCTGCATTTTCGTAAGCCTAAGCGGGAATATTTCACGTCGTGTTAATGCACGTGTCACGTGTTATAAATGTTATGGAGAGAACACCATTACATCAGAGGCCATCGGCGCAAGGGCTATAAATTTGGCCTGGATGAATTATCTTTAGTGGGGATGATATTTACACGTCAGAGAACGTTTCATTTGCTTGCATAGATCGATGGAAATTTATGAGATTATAAAGCTCTGCTCAGGCAGATGCTTTCTATTCCCGTCTAGTGCAGCATCTTTAGGAGAGAAAGACCTTGTATTTTATCCACTGAGTGGCTCTGTCTAATATAACAGGAAGTAAACATTTTCTCAGATAAGGAAGTGGCAACACTAAAAGATGATGTCACAGGAGATCATCTTTTTCCTCTCTGGCTCCTCTCTAAGGACATGTACCCATACAATGAATGCATCTTAATGTCTGCCATTGTGTCAATCCTACTATGTATGGTTCAAGCAAAAATGAAAATATCGTCTGGAACAAGGGAAGAAAAGTGAATGGGGACATTAAATTAATAAGATTTCGTTTAAAGTCTTATTTTGCATCGCACAAATGTAGTCATAAAAATGCTGGGTTATTTACAACCCAGATTTGGGTCAAAAAGGGACTCAGCTGTTGGGTTAAAATAACCAAGAAAATGTTCATATTTGACCCAAGAATGGGTTAAAATGACATTTTAGGTTGAAAACTCAAACAACTTAATTTACAACCCTTTTTGACCCCTGTGCTGGGTTGAAAATAACCCAGCATTTTTGTTGTATTTCGAATAACACAAGGGTCAGTCAGATGACAGAAATTGTATTTCTGAGTGGAAATTTACAAATATACAGTTGATCTTCAATTTAAATATAGGTGGAATTTGGAAATTCTGTCTGAATAGAAGCAAATGATCAGTTATAGTCATATACTGTATGGTTATTTATTTCTCATAGATTTCCTTTGAAATAGCTCTGTTTGGAATACCAATGGCGCTTGGGATAGACACGTGTCCTATTGATATTTGCGAGTCTATCAATATTTCAGTGTGTGCAGTGTTGCTTTTAAGGAGTTTGCCCTTTTATCTTTACAACGGGATGTTAATAGTACGGAGTCAATTCAGGTCAAACTCAATAAATTAAACAAGCAGATTTGTCGAGATTCCTCTGTATCGAGCCATCCTCGTGTCACTTTGATTATACACATTGCTTATACAAAGGGCATGAACTCTTAAACATCACGTCTTGACCCTTTAAAAGCACATGTTAAGCACTTTGCGAGCCTGAAATGTTCTTAGTGTTAATAGATCTGTCTGCAGGTTGATATATATTTTGAATTACCTAAGCACTCTTCCTTCCTCACTGACTTGTTTGACTGAAATGATTCAACACGACAACAAATTGTAAGTTTACTCACACACACACAAATTATTGTTTACCCTGATAAATAAGTGCTGTTTTCGTGAACCGCATGGTGAGACTGTTATAGATTGTGTTATGAATATTTAATCAGAATTAGATAGAAACAATAGAGATTCGACCCCTTAAGATTCCTCATCATGAACTTTACATTAACACAGCTCTCAGAGCCCCTATGGTACGTATATAATGATACATCTGCTGTTACGTTTATTTGTTGTTCTGTGTTTTCTTCTCTGTTCTTTTATCGCTTTTCATTTAGTATGCATAAATAAAGCATAAATGTGCCTTGCAGGCACAATGTGATGGAAATTAGACCCTTTATTTTGCTTCTAGACTGACGATTTTGTTGCGCATCGCTGTGTGTGAGTTAATAGTCAGATCAGACCAAGTTCCCTACAGCACAGTTTTATCCATTCATCCATCCATCCATCCATCCATCCATCCATCCATCCATCCATCCATCCATCCATCCATCCATCCATCCATCCATCCATCATCCATCATCCATCATCTATCTATCTATCTATCTATCTATCTATCTATCTATCTATCTATCTATCTATCTTCCATCCATCCATCCATCCATCCATCCATCCATCCATCCATCCATCATCCATCATCCATCATCCATCATCCATCATCCATCCATCCATCCATCCATCCATCCATCCATCCATCCATCCATCCATCCATCCATCCATCCATCCATCCATCATCCATCATCCATCTATCCATCTATCCATCTATCTATCTATCTATCATCTATCTATTTATCCTGCCATCTGAAATGCAAACTATGTTCATCAAAAATAACACCTTAAGTAGATTTGATTATTAGCAAGCAGTCGATGTCAAAATCTTGCAAGGCAGCCAAAGCAGTAATGAATAAAAGATTTAGTTAAGAAATTAATCAGGATTCAGCCTGAAGCTCTATCACTACAGGAATGGTTGAAAACTGCTGAATACTGCGTTTCAGTTCTGTAATATCAGAGTAAGGCTGCAGACCTGCTTATCATAAATAATTAAGAGGGACTAATGGCATATCCATCTTTTCAAATATAATTTTTTCAAACAGAAAGAGAAATGAAGATGTATATAATATAAGATGAAATCGTAGAGGTCATGTGGTTCCGTGTTTGCCTGAATTAGAATTGACGTAAAACTCTTGTCTAACAAAGAAAGTATAAAAATATTCAGTGCATATCATCTCTTGTGTTTCATGAGAGACATTTTTGGCCCTGACCTTATAATAAGGAAAAAGCAGAGACTTGAGTCAGCAGCTGTTACATTGAATGATATCTCAATTGCCTTGGAAAATAATGATACCATCTTGTCCTAGAGATCTTCATTAAATGGAGAGATTTATAGTGTCTTCATAAAGCATTGACAGGTCAGGAGATATTGTCCAGACAGAGAACTGAAAAGCAGAGCGTGTAGGAAAATATCACCACACAGGTTAGATGAAAGCTGAACGTGTCAGCAAAAAAGCTTTTCTAGCATCAAACAAAGATTAATCTGACAAAGTAGAAAAAAATACAACTGAACAATATTTTCATTAAACATTCCATCAAGGGTTCTTGACGGAGGTGAAAGAGTTTTTCAGTCTTTAATAGACTTTGGATTGAAGCCCTATTTTTGTAATAATTTAGAGAATTAGATTTGAATGTGTTCAAATTAAAACATCAAACAAGCCTACAAATTCACAAGGGCTGTTTTTAAAAGCTAATAAAACAATGTTAGAATAACAAATGATAATAAATGTGTGTTTCTCTTTAGGCTTCACAACATGGTGCATTCAGTTATCCAAGTATTAAACAGACTAGGGTTAGTCTATACTCTATACTTAGTCATTATAAAGCCATTATACAGTTTTTGTCTATATTTCTATCAAATTTAAAACACACAATATATTCCTCAAAGTCAAAATGCATTTCTCACAAAATGCATCCACTTTTTGTTTGCTGTACATGTAGGCTAGTAGTTGTCTGTAATCTCATATATGCCTCCATTAACATAATTATTGATAAATCAAGATTTGTTGTCATTTGAGGTCAACACATTAAAGACAGGCAATAAATTATCCTAACACAGATGCTGAGTGTTCCACATTCAATCAAATTATAATAAAGCTTTTCAACATGTCTATTAGCCTCAGCATAATTGGTAGATTGTACTTTGCATCTGCTGAGTATAGGTTATTACAAAAAAAATGCTAACAGAAACATCTATCAGATTCATGCATACTTTGTTTTACAAAATCTTGACTTTATTGTTTTTTAGTTTCCTTCATTGAACAATACAATGAGCAAAGGAAAGGCCTGTCAGAAAATTCTTAATGGAATGTGACTTTCCTGGATGCTGTACCATAGTTCTTCCTTTGAGGCTAAAAAGTGCCACACTGGTGTACTACAGTATACCAGAATCTGCATACTTTGAGGTACGCACGAATTAACACTTTTGCAGATGGTTGCAGATGTGATGAGACGCTAGAGAGTCACGTCATCTAAGGATAAAAACAAGTGCGATGCTTATGATAAGAAGAAAGAGCCTGACCCGGGGCTTCTATAGCACTTTGAAAAACATGCTTTCATCTTTGCACCTGATCAGCATCTGAAGGGCTTTGCTTTAAAGTACAGCTAAAATGGCCACATGTGACATGTAAAAAAGAGAAATAATCCCGAAGAGAAAAAATAACAGACATGTATCTGGGTATGCTGTGTTTTTGTGAATAGGCCCAGATCTCCACAGAGTGTATAGAAGCTATGCGAAATAAAACGAAAGTGAATTTTTTAACTCTCATTTAACACATTTTACTACTACATTGAAACAAATGGTATAACACAGAATATTGTCATTTTGTTTCACTGGGTAATAGCTTTTCTTCTAACAGGTGTGTTTATATTCAACACAATCTAATTTAAGATGCTGAAGAGCTGTGGCCTGTATTGCTTCTCATAATGTTTTTGTGCTATCTCATTAATAATGCATTTATGGAAGCTGTTCACAGACTGTGGATTATTAAAAGCCTATTTCAGACAATTACCTTTTATCTTAAAACATACTGTATCATCTGTTGATGTTTTCATGTCACTGAATGGGTTCTGCACTATTATGAAAAACGACACACATACAGTATATAAATATACTGTATATAAACAAAAATAAAACAAACAGAAATACCTTCATATTGATTCAGATTGGGTACACCAGGCACATTTTTCATATTAATCTGGATTCAAATTATGCTGGCAAGACTAAACATTTGAAAACAAGTGGTTTTCATAAAGCTTGGCAGCATATAAAATGAGCATGAAAGCAATACGTATATATTATCTTGATTGCGACAGAAGGATCAATTTTATGCTCACATAGTCATAAGGGCCATAAATATTCTATAGTGGAATGCTGTGTTATTTTGTTAAAGAGGTTTATATGGCTATAGCCACAAACTTGGCATAATGTATGGTCCTAATGATGTGATGTCCTAAAGAAGTCCTGTTATAAGATCAATGGTTTTTTGGTTTGAAATTCCTAATACAAAGAGAACAATTAAAGAAATAAAAAAATACGATATTGCTTGTACAATAGATGTGAATAACGACCTTAAAATAAAAGTCAAGGCAAATGTTTATTTCATTTCATCAAGATACTGTCTGTTTCTTTATGTCCATTATGACAAATGGCCACATGATAAATGACTAGAGAAATACAGAGCTCTTTCCGAATGCTAATGGCTAGATATGAATTTTTCAAACAGACTTGTTCTTCGATTGCTGGAAAAAAGCAATTGCACTGAATGAAAACAGTTCCTTCAGCACAAATCCTGAGGCTTACATGAATACAGCTCCAGCTTAAAAATAAGGTTGAGCCCTCACTGTACTCACTACATCAGACTTAAAGGACACTGGGTGAAATTGCTGGAGGAATGAAGCTCCAGTTAAGCTGTCTGGGTGATAAAGATGATTTCTTCTAACGGCTGTGAGGGAGCACAGATAGCTGTAATCCTCTTTCAGAAGTGAGGTTCATTCATCTTCGTTTGTTGTTATGGAATTGTCTGCTAGGCATACTATTAGCATTCCAACTTTTACGAAAATCTATAGGTATGCCAGGCAAAACCTGCTGCTTTTAGAGATATGCAAGGCATTGGAGGACAGAAAAGAAAGAATTTTGCCAAGAATAGGATTTTGACAGGGGGCTCCGTTGAATATCAGATGCACTCTTACAAACGTGGGCTGCTATGAAGATATATGGGGAATATTTATTTGTTAACAGTAGTAAATGCATTAACTAACATGAACTAACAAGGACCAACATAGTTTTTCAGCATTAACGCAGCGTTTGATTTTTAAAATGTATTAGTAAATGCCGAAATTAACATGAACTACAATGAATAAATGCTGTAGAAGTATTGTTCATTGTTGGTTCATGTTAGCTAATGCATTAACTAATGTTAACAAATACAACTGTTACTGATCAATGTTTTTCTTATTTTGTGTTTGTATGAGTCCGTTTTTATACTTAATATTTCTGCTTACATTTAGAGACCTAAAAGGCCCCAAAGAAAATCAAATTCAGTATATTTTCAGATTTATCTTAACATTTTGAAGCAGAGAAGCAAAATAGCAACAAATACAGTTCTGATATAAGCATAATACATATTCTGTTATCTTTCACCACACTGTGCATCTCTGAATAATGATGCATGCTTTAAAATTTGGAAAAGGAGCACTGACTTGCTGTTCTACGAGGAAGAAGATCCTGCCAAATGAAACCGCTTAGGGCTGCTTCTGAATGTTTGCACCACCGGCAGCTATTTCTCGAAAGGTCAACGATATACATGCACATAGCAGATGTGGGCAGAGATGCTGACACATATTTTAATACTAAGATGCTTGAAAAATCATTTCAGACCTGCCTGCCAGCAAAATTCTCTTCCACTCTACACTTCTGAAATTGTAACATTATTTATTTTAAGATGTTAGGCTTTTGTTTGATCTCAATCGTTTTTTTTGTATTGATTCAGTATTGATCAGAACAGGTGTATCCACTGGTGTTTCTAATGAATAAATATCAGCTTTTTTGACTAAATATGATTTGTCAAGATAAATATATGATTTGAGACAAGGCGTAGGCCTATGTTTTCAAATTCACTTGTGGTGCTCAAGATGCTCAACATGTTTGAAACAGCATCCAGAGAGTCTGTTGGTAGCCGGTTCTGTCAAAGAAACTGTCCCAACTGCCCACTTCGTATTGATCAGTTTATATTGAGTGCCTGAGATTAAGTTCAATAACTGCTCAAACGCCGTACCAATAAGGAGAGATATGATGGGTTGTGCAATGCACAACAAGACAACAAATAGCTTTATTCTGCAAGCAACTGATGGATAAACAGAATTAAAAATGTAGTAGCATCATCTGTTTATTTTGTCTGGTCATAGTGCATAATACCACACAGATTTATTAAGCATACACGTTGTATTCCAAAGCCACTGTATTATTTTACAACAACAAAGATAAAACAGATAAAAACACATGGAAACATAACATTTATCCTCTTGTTATATAAGCCATAATGCAATAGAGCATTTCAAACTCCTTGCTATTATTTATTATATTACATAAAATCGGCCTCAACAATTCATGTAAGTATACTGTACTGTATGAGAAAATCAAAGATACTATTCAGGTGTTACAGAAATGTTTGTTTTTTGTTTTCTATACATCATGTTTTGGTGCATTTTGGCTTGTAATGACACACCTTACCCTTTATATAAAAAGCCAATTTCACAGGCAGAAACAAAACATTTCCTGTAAATTTACAACCTTTCAGAAAGTGATACAGAAGCAATTTGGTTGTGCGATACTGGTGGACATAAAAGTCCTCTCAGCATTCCTTAGAGCAAAGTAATGCTTCTAGGTTTTACAACCTCTCTTATGTTGCCTTATTTCTTATTCAGTGCACCCAGTCCAGTGCCAAAATGTAGTTATAATGTCAGTGAGATGAATTACCCATCTATTTAGCATAAAAAACAACTCTATAATGACCAGCTTTTCACAAAATAAACACACTGTTATAAATGGCAAGATGTCTTGCAGCTGCAAATGTGAACGTGTTAGCATAATGTAGAGAATATAATGTAGATTTAATGTCTTTTTCAACACTTGATGGCGTGTGTATGTTCAGTAGCTGAATGCCTTAAAACCCAATAGCCAAAGAACCACACAGAAGTTCATTTTTTTCCAGTGGCCTGTTCAACCATTTAGTGGATGAACCCATACATAAAGCAACAAAATCACAGAAAATTATAAATAATAGAAATAGATTAAAACTATAAAATAGGAAAATATTTAACATGTGCATTAGCCAGTTAGTCTTTGGTTAGTCTTTGGACAGCCCAAAATCGCACAGTCTGTAGCAGCCTTTACATCAGAGCAACTATGAACATGTCACGGGTTCATTTCTGCTAAATATAACACAATAATAGAAACTATAAATAAATGTTGGATTTATTTGTGCTGTGGTATGCTGAAGAACTCATTTCTAATAATGATGAAGCACATCTTCTCTTAAAGTTAAGGACACACGGGTGAAATTCTGCTTTATGTGTTGCCTCTTAGGAGGAAGCCAAGGTTCACAAAACTATTGATCCAATGACCACAGCCTCACTGGGATTTATTCAGTAATTAAAACTTTTACGAGGTCATTACATTTTATCAGGTGCTTAATTTCCCTCTTGTCCTTATGGTCCTCAATACAATGCGCCGTATAAAGTATCCTAACAGTCACGCCTAGTTTTTGTCATGCAAATTTGTTTGTTGATGATTAATACAACCACAGCCGTAAACAACCGTACCAAGCCATGCATCATTTTGGAGCAGTTTTTGGAAAACGTCGTCCCTCTACAAAATGTAATCAAAATGCACAGCTTTACTGTACTTACCTCCGGCAGCCAGACTTTTTAAACAGCGTGGACTGGTTAAATGTCAGCTGTGGATTTTTTCCCCGTGAAGGACAACAAAATAAAGGGTTTAGATTGTTTGTCGTGAGTCAGAAGGATTATTCAGATGCAACACAATGGCTTGTAATCTATCGGTCTGCAGGGAGAGCTGCTCTGAATTTACATGATCAAAGCTCTATGAAGAGACCAGATCCCCACAAAGTCCCGTGCATCCAAACGAATAAATAGATAAATAAAACAGGCAAGTTTGTGCAAAAGGTAATCTGCCCCTTTGGAAAACTTTCAATCCACTTATTTACGGAGTTTAGCTTTAATGGTTTCAATTTAAGCTCTGACAAGTGCGAAGACAGATATACAGAAAATCACTAATGTCCAACTGGGATGCAACGGTGTGCAAAACAAGAATTCACACAGTTTATAGGCATGAAGTAAACAACATGTACAATACTCACAATCTAAACACATTTTCTCCAACATGATCACTCACTGCATGTCATTGGACCTTCATAACCGACGAGTCAATCGAGGAGAAAATAAATGATAAAGTCACAGAAGCTTGTGCAGGTGTTAGTTGAGTTCTTCCCATCACCGGTGAAGATCAAATAGCCGTATGAAGCTGTCAGAGGCGTACCTCGCTCAGTCCCAGCTCAATGCCTGTCTTCTTTTTTTCCACAGGTTGGCTTTGAGCAGTTTCTCTAGAATGAGCTCCAACTGCTCCGATGAGTTTTTCCAGGCCACAAACCACGCGGAACAGACCTTCCGAAAGATGGAGACCTATCTTCAGCACAAGCAGCTGTGTGATGTACTTTTGATAGCTGGAGATCACAAGATCCCTGCACACAGGTGAGTCTCCGCTGATTCTTTGAAATGCTTTGAAATGCTCCATTTACCGTTCTGCAAGAAGACAGGTGCACAAGACGGGAATATGTGAAAAAAGCCTACATTTGAAAAGGCTATAGCAGTGGTGTTGTTTCAATAGTCTGTATCTTTCCTTTGAACATTCATATTTTCAACAAAAAAACATTGGAGTGGACTAGAAGCCATTTGTTTTCCGAAGCTGGATCGATTTGTCTTCCACAGTATAATGTATTAAGTCCTAATGATTTTTGAACGTTCTTCAAGGACTGTAAAACAGTGTTTACATAAAGAAGTCTCCCGGCCGCACAGTGTTTTGATGCTATTCTGTTGGAAAATTCTCTGTAGCCGGCGCTCTACAGCGCGTCCCAGTTTGACGCTGAGCTCAATCAACATCACCCTAGAGCTGCATGAAACAACCTGGTGAAAATAGCTGCTTTACTCACACTGCGCTGAGATAAATGATTCGTAGGGGAGGAATTTTCTTCGAAGACAACTTTCAAGAAGTTGTGTGGGTACATTGTGAAGTATGCAGTATGCATATATGAAGGATCTGCACATTTATTTGCAGACTCGTCCTGAGCGCAGTATCAGACTACTTTGCTGCCATGTTCACCAATGATGTGTTGGAGGCAAAACAAGAGGAAATTAAAATGGAGGGTGTTGATCCGGAGGCGTTGAGAGCGTTGGTTCATTTTGCATATACTGGTATGTATATATATTTTTATTGGTACAGTAATATATAATACTGTTATATATACTGTAGACCCGTTTCATCAGACGCGCACGTCTGGACTACAGTTAACTTCCGGTCTGTGTTTGTTTATCGGTCTGGCTAGTGTCCAATAATATTACTATATATTTTGTTTTATTCAATTTATATTAATGTATAATATTATTTTATTGTATAATAATTATATTAAATAAACGATTTGTTGATTTTGTTGTAAGTTCATTTTATTAAATAAACAATTTGTTGAATGGGTCCTGTAGTGTTGTTGCATTTTAAGAAACCGTATGGGACATTGACATCTAGCGGTTGAGCTTGGTATTGGAGTCTACATTCAAAATATTGGAGAGACAAGTTTAGCCAAGTAACGGTTCTTCACGGTTTCTTTTGCTTGTTATCAGAAATAATCTACAGGGACTCTATTGTTTGCGAGTGTGTACCGGCAGTTAAGGGCAGTCCACGAACGTGCTCATGCGCAGTAACGTTTGTTTATGTTGTTGTTTTAAACCGTCTATAATTATAATCACAATATAGAACCAGCGTTGAAGGAATGGCCAAAAAAATGACTGATTTGACTGATGATTATCTGATGGCAGGCTCATGTTTTTATTAATCAGCCGATATTCACGGGTCTAGTGACTCACAGCATTATTGGATTTTTAAATCAATATTGCCATAAAAATTGATGTAGTATACGTTTCAGATGTTTACTTGATCCCAATTACTGCACAAGAAACATCTTCAGGTATATTTATGTAAATAACTGGCTTAAAGTAATTTTATTAAGGTGAAAATACTAACGTGCCTAAAACTTTTGCACAGTAACGTTATATGGTTCATATTTGTCATTTACCTTAATCACATTTATGAAAAAAGGTGCATTTTTACAAAAAAGTATTTAAATATATATGGCTGAAAACCAAAAACATGTTTTTCTTAAATAAGTATGGATGGTTGAGGTTGGAAAACTGTTTAATTTATTTTCTCACAGACAGGAACACAATGTAAGGGTAAAACTTAAAACATAGGCCTACAGAAAATGTACAAAATGTTTAGTGAAGAACTACACTATCCAGGATCCCGATTTTAGCCTAAAGACCCTCTAATGTTTAACCATAAAGTGGTAGGCTACTACCAAACCATTTTTGGACCCATGTAGTCTAATGTTAGGGTATTATGAACTGCTAATGAATTTACAGTTTACAAATTTGGATGACTAGGCCTACACAACACGAAAACAGATTGTTACTGTTAAAAACAGATTTTTTTTAATTTTAGAAGAATTTGCAGCCAATTGTCTGGGAGCCTGGCCAATACGGGTAATTTGATTGTGCATTTCATTTCAAGTCAGATAACATTTCTTACCAGTATGCACTTTCAATAACCAGCAGAACAATTGTGAAGAACATTTAGTTACTTAAGAATATTAAAGTGGTGGTTCAACAGTGTTTCATGCATTCTGACTCTATGTTAAACATGCTGGCTTCTCATGCTTGACATGGTCAACTTGTCAAAAAATGAGTTGGATGTATGACATAGTATTTCTGTGCTCGATACACTCCCCCAAGGTTTGCATAGATTTCGGGAAGTTTTTTCGAAAATGAAATTCCGTTGCGTAACAACTTTTCTTATTGGACAATTCTCCCGGAAAAGCACGCGTCAATCATCGAGAGTGGGAAAAAGAGCATGCCCACGCATCAACCAGCAAGTCGTGAGAAAGAGCATGCCCATCAATGCACTTCGTTCGTTGTACTGAAGTTCAGCTGTGTTTGTTTGTTCACTGCATTTCGGTGAGGAATGTTATATAAACGGTGGATATAACGCTGGATTTGGAGATGGTTTGAAACTGATAGATGGAGCGGTGCCAGCGCTAAAAGTTGCCGGTCATGAACCGCACGCAGTAAGTGAAACTGAGTCAAATGTCTGTGTTTTGTTTGCAATCGGCGCGTACGTGCATTATGTAAAAAACACGAACTTATAGTGATTCAACGGTTATGCAGGGACAATGCGATGATGTATTATGTGTTCGTGCTGTAGTTCCGCCTCCAGATGCGCATGCCTGTTTTCTGAAATAATCGTACAGCTATACTGCAAAGAAACTGCGTGTGTTACATCCGCTTTAATGACTACACAAATCCATTCATTATTACGTTACTAATTGTTTAAAAACTATAGGCTACATCAGATGTTAAGTTATTCCTTAAGTCATTTTGATAACCCTTTGTTAATTACATTTTTTTTTCTAAACCTACAGGAGTCCTGGAGCTGAAAGAGGAGACAATTGAAAGTCTTTTAGCTGCTGCTTGTCTCCTCCAGCTCTCACAAGTCATTCAGGTTTGCTGCAACTTTTTGATGAAACAACTGCACCCGTCTAACTGCCTGGGGATCCGCTCATTTGCTGATGCTCAGGGATGCATGGATCTTCTGAATGTTGCTCACAACTACACTACGGTACGACCAAGAATGTAAAGTAGCTCACATAATAATCATAAATATTGTATGTCTAGTGCCAACAATTATCAGCTCTCAGAGAACTACAAAGACTTCATGAAGAGTTTTGCAGCTTATACTCCATGTTGGGTTTGCATTTATAAAAACTGACAAAACTATCATTTAGCTGGTGTATGTGTTTTAAATTTAACAACCAAAGAAGCGATGACTCATCCTGCTCTCCTACTGTATTACGTGTATTTAAAAAGTGAGAAAATCCATACCATGATTTAAACCTTGTCACGCATAAAACATACTTGGTGTGACACTTTATATCTCAGCATGGTGGTCTGCAAACCTCTTTGATGTATTATGAACGTAGGAGAAAGTGGCTTTGGCTAAATAATGGCAATGCATTAAGTATTCTCAGGAGCCCAAAGATCCACAGAGCGCATTTGCTTTGATGGGCATTTCTCTACCCAAGTGCGGCAACAACTTAGGAAGATAGCTGTTATCTCCGAAAGGACATCTGCACAGGCTGTTTACAAAGAGCTTTCTATAGCACAGAGGTTAATCTTATCAGAGAGCACACGCAAGACGATTTCCCCTTCAATCACGTTGGTAATGAACATCGCCTGAACAGAGCTTCCTGTTTCACTCTCTGTGGTGTCAGATTAAAAATAGTTTGATAGACTTTTTTTTTCCCTTTCTTTATGACTCATCCTGAAATTCTGTCCTTTTGTGAGAGGCCCAGACTTGAACCTGTTACACCTGTTAATGTCTTGATTCAAGATATCAATGCCCTGACATGCAGATGTTTGGTTTGCAGCTGTAAGAAGAAAAGAATTTGAACGCTGCTTAAAGGTGCTGTGTGTAATTTTTGGAGGATCTATTGACAGAAATGCAATACAATACACATAACTATGTCTTCAGAGGTGTATAAAGAGCTTACATAATGAAGCGTTATGCTTTTATTACCTTAGAATGAGCTATTTCTGTCTACATACACCGCGGGGATACTCAATCATAGCACAGAGCGTGTTTCTTAAATACGTGATCTCCTTCGGCAAAGAAGCGAAAATGTGATGACATCTTAGTTCTGTATCAGCCACCGTAGTGCTTTAAAATGGAAGGGGTGGAGTGAGCCCTTGGTCGCAGTTCTCAACCTCACCACTAGATGCTGCTAAATTTTATACGCTGGACCTTTAAGGTCCCCGCTCAAGAACACATTAATTGGCACAACCATTAAATTCCCACGCCATTCCTTCCAACCTAATCATCTAGTTCATGCAAAGCCTTCTGCGCACTCCTACAGTATATTGCTGCAGGACCTGTTACTCACTGTTCAGTTTGATGCTCTCCCCTAAAATATATGCCTGCAAGATGCTTTCAAAGCAGTGAAACAGAATTCATGTATTCAATTATTTGCCAGGGTTCTTGTGATGGTAATTGGGAATAATGAATCCATATCAATGTCACCAAAAGAAGTAGACTTTAAATCTATATGGAGGAGGGAATGAAAATCAATGTATGGCACTCATTTAATTATGTGTGAGCTAAGCTCCAAGAGCGCAGGCACGAGTTTGGGAGAGAGACTCTGCTGTTTAGATCTGATTCATGATCAATAAGATGTTTACTACCCTTATATGCAAGAGAATCGATGAAGATTACTTCTGATGCACAAAGGAAACTCTGAAAGTGCCATTTGTAATGAACAAGCTTGTTAAAAAGATTTGCAGCATCCTTTTTATCACAGTTTTATCAAAGTCAACCTATACGGTGTCCTAGTGGACGCAATCGAGCAGATCATTATATTGCTGAGATGAATGCGGACGAGCATGAAAAGCCGATTCTTTAGATTTGATTTTCAAAATTACATTTTTCCAAACAAGAGGTTATGTTAAAGCGACAGTTCACCCAAAAATGAAAATTCTGGCATCATTTACTCACCCTTAGATTGTTCCAAATATGTATGACTGTCTTTGTTCTGCTAAACACAAAGGGAGATATTTGGAAGAATGTCAGTAACCAAACAGATCTCATCCCCCATTGACTCCCATGGTATTTATTTTCCCTACTATAAAATGGGGGATGAGATCTGTTGAGAGTGAGTAAATGATGACAGAATATACATTTTTAGTGTCATCCAGCACGACTTCCCATCAAAAGTACTTTAATACGCGATATCTTTCCTATGTATAAATATATATCAATGCAATCTGATGGGAATTCATACCTATTTTACAAGGGGGCTCATTCGTGTGAACTCCTGTTTCCTACGATCTTATTCGTATGTTTTGTTATGATATGACCTTCCCCCTGTGACGTCAGGTTTAGGGGCGGGGTTAGGGGAGCCATTTATCATTGCTTTGCCAACCTCGTGAAACTAGCATTTTTAGCTAAATTAGCCTTTTTAGCTAAAAAAGGCTGTGATTTTAGGGTTTGGTGTGAGGCTAAAGTATTTGCGACTTCTTTTGATATCAGGTTAGAAATGTACATACACACGCGGTCTGTGTATTGAAAAATTGTCGTGCTGGTGACACGAAAAAAAGTCGTGCTGAGTGACACGAAAAAAAGGAAATTTGTGTTGATGAATACGAGTTAATAGATTACAGTTCGTGACAATTTCACGAATTCCCGTGAGACTGGGTTGACAGTAAATACACAACGTATATGACAAGAGTGTGCAAAATATAAGTTTCTCAATATTAACTTCTTCTGTTGAAGTGTTGCATTAAGCAATACTGCACAATCCTTTTGTTAGGCTCTTTATCCCGTGCCTGTTGCTAAATCACAGCCGTGGTGATATTTGTGTCATAATGCATCACGCATTTACAATGCATGAGCAAACAACTACGTTACATTTTCAGGAACATTTTTTAGAAGTCATCCAGAACCAGGAGTTTCTACTGTTACCAACCACAGAAATAATCAAGCTGTTGGCCAGTGATGACATCAATGTTCCAGATGAAGAAACTATTTTCCAGGCACTCATGATGTGGGTTCGTTATGATGTGCAGCACAGACAGCAGGATCTGGGAGTGTTACTGGCATATATCCGACTCCCTCTTTTACCTCCTCAGGTTTGCCAATGACAACCATGTCACATACCCTTATTCATTTTTTCCTGGTACTTTAGAAACCTGGTTTAACATCACTTTTGCTGATCCAATTTTACGAACACTAAAATTGTACAGTGTTTACTCGCCATGTGCACTGTTTACATTAATTCCCTCTGTTAGAATTGAATGCCGTTTTGGCTTGCTTTGTTGTAGCTTCTTGCTGATCTGGAAAACAACAAGATGTTTTGCGAGAACTTGGAATGCCAGAGGCTCCTGATGGAAGCTATGAAGTACCATCTTTTGCCAGAGCGCCGTCCTATGTTGCAAAGCCCTAGAACCAAACCACGCAAATCCACAGTTGGATGTCTCTATGCGGTTGGGGGGATGGATGCCTCAAAAGGTTGACTTTTTTCATTCTTTCCCTAGACTTTTCTCACAGTTGCATCTCTAATTGCCACAAATAGAAATTCCATATGGTTTCTCACAAAACAAAATGTGTTTGCCAGGATGCAAGTCATTATCGTGTTTGATTTTGCCCCTGAGAGACAGTTTGTCAGCTATTAGCCTAGCAGCGTGCAACAGACTGCACAATAAACCGAGATTCTGACTGCTTTCAGGATCTACAACAATAGAGAAATATGACCTCCGTACGAACAGATGGATCCAGGTGGGCATCATGAATGGGCGAAGACTTCAGTTTGGCGTGGCGGTGATTGATAACAAACTTTATGTGGTTGGGGGCAGAGATGGACTTAAGACCTCTAACATGGTGGAATGCTACAATCCTATCACTAAAGTCTGGTCCACTATGCCTCCAATGTCAACCCACAGACATGGATTAGGTGGGTCTTTAAATGTTGTAGTATAGTATTTTCATTGTGTGTTGAGAAGACCTAACAAGATGTAAAAGTGATACATTACTTGGAAATAACTTAAAGCCATGCATAATTTGCTTCATATATAGACGGTTTCATCGGACGCACACGGCTGGCCCAGAGTAAACTTCCGGTCTGTGTTTGTTGATTGCTCTGGCTAGTGTTAATATAACTATATTTATAGTTCATTTCACGATACATCACAATTATTCACATCCAGAATAAAAGTTTGTGTTTACATTATATATTTATATGTACTGTGCATTTAAATTTGGTATCTATAAAAGCATACACATACATGCATATATTTCAGAGAAAAAAAAATTAATCAACATTTATAAATAATTTAAATTATTTGTAAATATAAATGAATACATGTAAATATTTGTCTGTATGTGTATGTGTTTATAAATCAAGGTTATTTTATTTAACTAAAATGAAAACTTAGAAAACGTTTCTTTGAAATCAAATAAAACATTGACCTAAAAATTATTAGAAAAACTTAACTGAAATAAGTTTAAAGCACTAAAATGATAATAATAAACAAAAACTAATATATAAAAAAATTAAATTAATTCATCTTAATCTCAAATAAATTATAAAACGTTAAAAGCACATAGCAAAATTAACATAATACATTTTTTTAAATAAAAGCTAATTTAAAGTATTAGTAAAACTAAATAAAACTAAAATGAAAACTATAATAACACAGTACACACACATATATTATGTAAACACAAACTTTTATTCTGGATGTGATTAATTGTGATTAATCGTTTGACAGATCGTTTGATTTATTTAATATACGTTATTATTAATTTATATTAATATTTTATTGTATAATAATTGACCTTGCAGAGTATTTTATTTAACAAAGAAACAACATAAGCTGTTCTCAATATCCTTCATACAAAGTGTGTCTAGTCTTCACAAAAATAAAAAAACACTAAAGTAAAAAGTAAATCTGTGATATAAAATGCCATCCTCACAAAGCATGATCAGTACAGTTGTTTGCTTATTCCAGGCAATGTTTCAAGCACAAAATATACTAACCTAAACCAGTTGACCAGAAATTGAATTTTGTATCATTAAAATAAATAACACTTTATTGCTGTGCATGTATTTGAATGAAAATAGAACTGGCACAAACACCAGTGCCTGAAGAAATAACTGTATGTTATATACAGTAGCATAAAGGAACCGTGCGCTCACATCAAAGCTACAGTGTGTATAAATCAACAAAGGCAATCTTGGCCACCCATAAAAAAAGTTACATAAAATATATGGCAGGTAATTTAAACTCGCCGAAGTGAAAATGCACTGTACAATAACCCCATAAAACTGACACTCTAAGTTGCACATTGAGGTCTTTAAAGTCATTGCAATATCAGAATCAAAAAGTCGGTCAAGAGACGATTTATATGTCAAGAGCCAAAATAGCAAGAGCTGGAGATTTATAACAGAAGCACGAAGAACCTTTTCTGTGAAGGGTGTAGAGAGATGCACCATGAATTCTTAATGCTTTCCACAGCGTCTCAGGGCCGTTGTGCTTCGGTCCTGACCGGAAGGACATTTTTCAACTCATGATATCTGGTCTGAGAGAGCGCCCTTTGATGTTCCTCGAAATGAATTCCATGTTATTACCATTTAAATTGTGACATTTCACAGCCACATTAAGATGCAGAGAGATACTCTGCTATTGGATTGTGCTTTTCTTCTTTTTTGTGTCTCCAAAAGCTGAGGCCAGTTTTATTTCTTCCTTTA
This sequence comes from Triplophysa rosa, assembly GCF_024868665.1. Lineage (NCBI taxonomy): Eukaryota > Metazoa > Chordata > Actinopteri > Cypriniformes > Nemacheilidae > Triplophysa > Triplophysa rosa. The sequence goes on from NC_079902.1 coordinate 9,127,684, forward strand.
ATTTTGTCTGTTTGAAAAGGAATCGCTGTGCTAGAGGGGCCTATGTATGCGGTGGGAGGTCATGACGGATGGAGCTATTTAAACACAGTGGAAAGGTGGGACCCCCAGGCGAGGCAGTGGAATTACGTGGCCAGTATGTCCACCCCACGCAGCACTGTCGGCGTCACAGCTCTCAATGGAAAGTAAGGATCTTTACTTCTTATTTTTTGACTGTTGATGCAGAAACACAATTTACTCATTTTGCTATTACTGTTCCAGACTGAGAATATCTCTAAAATAACCCTTTTGAAGAGAGAGAATACTACATATTAATATTTCACCGCAAAAATGTTCATTAGTCTATGTCATTTACTCACCCTCATGTCATTCCAAACCTGAATGAAGTTAACTTCTGTGTTTGGTTATAGGCTAATAAAACAATTTATTTTATATTTCATTAATATTAATATTAATATTTTATTGTCTATTAATTGTATTAAATGAAATAAAAAATACTCAACAGTTATTGATTCTTCGCAGAGCTCTACTGAAAGTGAAGTTTAGGGTCACATAACGTTTGTTTATGCTGTTGCCGCTAAAAACATCTATACAGCAGTTAATACAATAATTTTTATAAAATAATTTTAATATTTTAGTAATTGTCAATCAAGGCTTTACCATTTTGTGAGTATACTCTCTTGCTGAATCCACAATTATTCACAATGTACAGTAGCACACTCTCTCATCGAATTCCTGTTAATAAATAAATCAATTGTATGTACATTTTTACAGACCTAATAGTGAGATCTAAAACACTGCAGGTGTTGTATCCAATACTCGCTGTACAGCCAGGCGGGAGTTAATAGGCTCCGAGACCAAAGAATCTCTAGTGTCGTTTACATTCGAGTTACATGAGTGGCGGCTGAGCTGGTATAGAGAGAAAAAAGAGAGACTGAAACTGTCTGAGAGAAAAAGAGGCTAGTTTTGAATCAAACAAGACATTGAATGATTACGCGTGGTGTACTTTTGGAACCAGGTCAAAGACAAAAACCTTCAAGCTACCTCCAGAGCCCAATGCCCTACTTTTAAAGTGATTAATTGATCAATCTTATACCAGGAAATATCATAGATAGCCTATATTTAGAGTCAAAATGAAAAACGTTAATACATGTTTCTAGTTTTTTGTTGCACAATTCATCAATACACGTTATTCCACAGGAAAAAATGAATGGTCCTTTTTCATCAAAACGTAATAACTTGCTCTGCATCCTTTCTGACATCACAAAGGCCATGCAGGCTATATGCTATCTAAATAACCAAACTCCAAATTTTAAATCTCCAAAACTGTTAAAGGAAAAGTTTACTCTATTTACTCACCCTGCTGTTGTTTTAAACCTGTGTGATCCTCTTTCTTCTGCAGAACACAAAAGAGGATATTTGGAAAAAACGTTGATCCCCATTGACTTAACTATTGTATGGACAGAAAACCAATGCAAGTCAATGGTGACCAACGGTTTTCTGTCACCAACATTTTTCAAAATATCTGAAAGTCATAAAGGTTTGAAATGATAAGAGGGCATGTAAATAATGACAGAATTTTCACTTTGAAGGTGAACTATTCCTTTAATTCCTGATGGATACAATCAAGTCCCATTGACTGTTACTAAAATCTGTTCATCTACAGGTTGTTTGCTGCAGGTGGTCGCGACGGAAGCTCCTGCCTGCGATCCATGGAATGTTTTGATCCCCACACCAATAAATGGAGTATGTGTGCACCAATGTCAAAGAGGAGAGGAGGCGTGGGTGTGGCCACTTACAACAGTTTCCTGTATGCGGTTGGAGGCCATGATGCACCCGCTTCAAGCCACTGCTCACGCCTCTCGGATTGTGTGGAGAGGTACTTTACCACTGTACAGAATTCTGGAAAGAAAAACACATGACACCTATGTTTATAAAAGCTGCGTTTTACAGACCAGGCTTAGCTTAAATCAGGACTATGCCTTAGGACAGGGCTAGTCAACTGGCAGCCCGTCAATCATCTTTTCCTGGCCCGCCTTAACGTTTCAAATAAGTGGAGAGACTTTAAGAACGGTGTGCTTTAAATGCACGTCCTCCTGAGACGCCACATCTTTAAAAGCCCAAAACGCTGCTACATTCAAAACGAAAGTAATTCCCGCGGCTCATAATGATTTACGTCTTATAATGCGATTTGATCGGTCAGTCCAAGAAACTTAATGTTATTTACAACGTTATAATACTGCATTCATTATGAATAATGGCTATATTTATGAAAAACAGCTGTTCATCTCCCCCAGAACTCGCACTATACAAAGGCTCTGCCCTATAAGTGTGTGGGGCACATGAATGCGATTGGGTTTCACCCGAATATGTGATAATAGCGTTCAGTTTCTTGCACAGATCAATTGACTGATTTATAAGACGCGAATTTAACGTCACAAGGGGCAGGGATTACTTTTGTGTTGAATGTATTTGAGTTTTTTACTTTTATTGATTTAACTTTAATTAATTCAACCAAATATCTTCATAAGTATCTTCTTGAAAAAACAATGCCACCCACACCTCGATGTACTGGAGGACTGTGGGTGAGTAAATTAGTAGCAATTTTTGGGTAAAGTAACGCATTAAGGAATATAAAATACAATTAAAAGACAATATCCCTTTTAATTTAATATCATGAAAAGGCACAAATACTGATGCAATATTTGTGTGCATGTTTTAATATATGGCCTATAAGTAACAGCAACAAAAACAATATAAAAGGAACAAAATGCAACAGAAAAACAAAATAACAGAAGAAATGAGGATATGGTAAAAAAAACTGGCCCGCATCCTATTTATACTTTTGGAATCTGGCCCTCAAAGAAAAGTAGTTGAAGACCCCTGCCTTAGGATATTTAAGTCGCTTTTTTTAAAATGCTTCAGAAAAAACATTACCGGTGTACATCTTGAGACAAAACAAAGGCACTGTCATTAAAATCTGCCAGGGTATTTTTTAGTTGAGAACATTTATTTTAGTCTGGGACTAGCAGCCTCAAGGACTTGTCTGTGAATTTGGGCACAGATGTTTGTTTGTTTGCGATCAACAACAACAACGACTGTGAGGGTGGATAGAAGGTGATGCCAAGTGCTGTAAATCCTGCATTGTATTATTTGCAAATCTGAACACGCCTTACGCTATTGTGAAACCATTGTTACATGGTCACTGAGGAATGTGGGTGGAAGTAGCAAGTAGTTCAGTAACATGGGTTGAGATGCCTCCTGCTGGTGATGACTGGAACTACAGCACAGATACATGTTGAATATCTGAAAATATACAAATCATGAAACAATTGGGCCACAACTGGCTGGAATGCATAACATTATTGCTAATAATGATAATAAATAATAAATGTACTGTTAAACTAACAATATACTGTATTTGGATTATATTATAATTATATAGCCTATTATATTTAATATTGTGAAAAAATAATGAATCTTTGAATGTACGAAGGTTTTGGCACGCACGCACACACACAAACACACACACTTTGTACAAGAATCTTCTCTAAGGCATAGTTCACCCCAAAAATTCTGTCATTTATTCACCCTCATGCCATTCCAAACCTGTATGACTCTTTCCTCTGTAAAAAAAACAAAAGAAGATATTTTGAGAAATTGTTTTGTGTTCATACAATGGAAGTCAATACGATGAGGGAAATAAATATTGAAGAATTTTCATTTTGGCTGAACTATCCTCTTAAGTGGTAATAAACATGAAAATATAACATAATTAAAGTCAACACAAGATGTAGCTTAATTAAGTCTAGAAAGAAATCCTAATAAAAGTAATGCACAAAAAGCCATAAGAGCAGCACAGTAGAAATTAAACTCATTACTCAATTAATGCTCTGTGTGCTAAACCCTCAATAGATTTTATTATTTGGGGATAATCATATTTCTCAGTTTCCAAGGCTTTCACAGCCATACAGCGCTATTAAGTAGTAATAAAAATCTATAAAGCAGTTCTCGCTCATGTTACTCCATGGCTTTATGTTGATTAAAGTGTTTCATTAAACTGTACCCCCTGTGATCTGTGCTACATTTACAGGTACGACCCAAAAACAGACACATGGACCACGGTGTCTTCCCTGAGCGTCCCTCGAGATGCGGTGGGGGTGTGTCTGTTGGGAGACAGATTATATGCAGTCGGAGGCTACGATGGCCAGACCTACTTAAACAGCGTTGAGTCCTATGATGCACAGAACAGTGAATGGACCGAGGTGGGTGCATTATGTTCAAATGGGGCTGCCTTTGTTCTCGCACAGCACACAATGAGAACTGAAAGTCCAAGTGAGGAAATCCGATCAGTTTGTTTTGGTGTAGTTAACTTTCTGTGTATTGGTTGTTATAGTAACGATGTAAGTTTCAACACAACAATTGAGAGTAGCTGTCCATCACTAAACTTGAACTTAAACTTGAAATCAAATACACCAAGCAACATTCTTACTAAGCATGCGTCTGCAACACATTTTACCACAATAACCCAACTTGGTGTTCTTTGCGAAGATGAATGACCAAATGGACCTAGAAATGTTTTCGACATTGAATACGTGTCAAACCGGTCATTTTTTAAATGTTCTTTGAACGCTCGGTTGATGTATGGCTGTGAACAGGAAGTACAAGCGTTTCCCATTCATCTCTTTTCCACTGGGTCACAATGGCACAGGTTTAGCACTCTTTCCTCTGCCAGCCTGGGTTACAAGTCGACTTTGCCTCTTTTATAACATTTCGTGCGATGATGCATTAGATTGTAAACAGGGATTACACACAGAGTGCGACTGGGAGCAGAGCAGAGGAGGGAATTTGTTGTGGTAGGACGGTCATTAACCTCTGTATCTCTTGCTATTCCAGGAGGTCCCTCTAAACATTGGAAGGGCTGGCGCGTGCGTGGTCGTAGTGAAACTGCCTTGAAGGCTCAGATTCCTTGAGCTGAACTGCCCTCGAAGAACTCGCAGCATCGCTGAACTGGAATAACAAAATACACATAGTTCATCAAAGCTATTGAAAACACTGGATTCATTGAAACTGATTCTTTCTGCTTTGTTTCGATATTTCAGCACTACTGCAAACCGACAAATAAATGTGTATAAGATTTTACTGTAATGAAATTTTATGAGACAATTTCATATTTTATATTGAGAGACTTTTGACATGTATCCAAACAGACTTTTTTTGAGTTGAACTTTATCATTTTAATATTTGCATCTTGCTTACCTCGTCACACATTTCTATCTTTTAAAAATATGAAAAGCAACTGTATTTTAAATGTCAGCGGCATACTTGTTTACTTGTGACATTTTGTGAAAAAATTATTTTGATCTTAGATAAACAATTTTAAAAGACCACTGTGAATACTTCCAGTTGTAAGCTTGCAACACAACCTGTAACGCCTAAAATATTGTCAATTTGTCACGCACAGTTCTCATCTGAATACACATTTTGTCTGAGACTAGTTTCAGCACCTTTGTAAGAACTTGTCTTTGAAGTAGAAAAAAATGAAAGAAAAGCCAAAGTTATTAGCACGTGTTTGTAAGTAATGACTTTTAATTGTAATACAGTTTACAGTAGAAAATATACTATTATATCATATTGATATTTCACCATTATGTAAAGGTTTTGTAATTTTTATTGTATATAATTTACGATCATAGCTTTTTGGCATGCTTTAATATGTCTGAATGCCATTTGAAATATTTTAATCATCAAAATCAGCCCCTTTAAGTCTTATAAATTCTTGCTTTTGTGATGTACTGACGTTCATGTTTCATTTGGATCATGCCAAAACAAAAATGGTTTATTGTCTCATCACCTGTCTGACTTACTGGAATGTAACATGCTTATCAGGTAAGACACATTTGCAATACCTGTTCACTGAAACATTTGTCGTTGTTTATGGCATGCAGAAAAAAACTAGGAAATAAAATGATTTTTGTCTTTTCTGAGTATTGTTTCTACAATTTGTGAAAATGATCTTGCATATCATGTTTTTTGGAATTCCCGTATATTTATTTATATGAAGCTGGAACATGTACAGTACTGCCCTCCGGTGGTTGCCATTTGTACAGCAGGTCATGATTAACAGAGCTTGACCTACTCTACAAATGTGTAGTCTTCTATTTTAAACGAATTTATCATTCGTCGTGCAAGCTATAATAATAAGGTCTTTCTTTTTTTAAATCATATATATTTAAACCTAAAATGAAAAGAGGCAATAGCACGTCAATCAATAATCACAGTGACTTTAGTTCACCTACAGCAGGCTCAAGTCCACAAAAAAATGGTGCAGTGTAACCTTTAAAAAATTAATGCATTATTTGTTCTGAAATGTCAAGAGATGAAAGTGATGTGAAAGGACAGTCTTGCTGTCCAAAGCAAGTAAGATTGTTTTTGATAAAACTGATAGATTGCAATTAGGCTATACAAAGAAAAACAAAGACTGAACATTTCAAAGGGAATAAGAATTGATTGTAATGCAACACACCAGAAGGCGAGCGGACAGCGTGTACAAAAGGGCAAGAAGAGTGCAGGTGTTGTTTTAGTCCCTCCAGATGTTGGAAATTGCAAGATTTCTGAAATGACCTGACTTACATGCCCTCACGGATTGCTCTATCTACTCCATCCAACTTGCAATTTAGAAATCAATTTCATGACCTCTGTGTAAAGGAAGGATATAAATATATATATGCACAGGCTCACTATGTTTTGTGTTTAATTTGTTTTATTAACGACTTCCTTATGTATGTGATTTGATTTGTCTGATAGAAATCAAAACGAAGTAACTCTCACAAAACGTTTAATCAATTCATTTAATCTCTAGAAAACAGAAATTACATAGGCATAATCTACGCCCCGTCAATATCGCCCGCGCCATCAAATTACTTTACAGATTTCAATAACAATTCAATATAAACAAGACCGTCTGGACTAGCTCCAGCAAAAGCTGCGGCAGACCTTGCAATGACTTACACTGAGAAATATTGAACACAGCTGTCACGAACATGACTTTACATTCTGATGTGCATGCATGCGTAATATGTGTTTACAGCAGATGGTGCTGTTGCACTACTAGTCCTGTTACCTACAGAAACAAAATAAAGGCCAGCTCTATTCCTGCTATGAACAATAAATGTCAACCTGCATCAACTAGGTCAAGGGCATATAATTGAAATAATAATGCAGCATAATTATTAGACCAGGCTGATGAAATATGAAGAAATTAGACACATATATATATATAAAAAACGTCTCCACCTCCTGCTTCTCATTTTGACACGTCATTTGAAAAAAGATTGTTTCTTTTTTGGCATTCATGAGCCAAACTTGCTTCAATAACGAATAGTGATATCATAGTGATCATTTTTTCATTATTTGTCTAATACTGTTACTATAGATACTGTACATTGTATGATATATTTGGTTGTATCAAATATAATCGTCCGTCGAATGATCCCCATTCCCATATCGAAAAGCCCATGAGAAAATAACAAATACAAATATTTGGTCATTTTTCTCAGTTCCACTGTCTACCGAGTTTTGGTCTTTTGCCTTTGTAGGACAGAACTGCATCTAAGCTGCTTCATTTAAGGGATGGTTCACCAAAAAATGAAAATAAATTTAGTTGTTCTGCGGACCACAAATACATTTTGAACGATGTTTGTTACCGTGGGATAACATTGGGACACCATTGACTATCATAGTAGGAATATACATTATTATTATACTCGGTGGTGCCCTAGAACTGTTTGGTTTCCACATTCTTCAAAATATCTTCTTCTCTGTTCATCAGAACAAAGAGATTCATACACGTTTGGAACTTGAGGGTGAGTAAATGATGGCGGAATTTCAATTTTGGGTGAACTATCCCTTTAACAAGGGTGTCTTTATTGCTATTTAAACATATTCTCCAAAGTATTTTTTACAGCGGCAGAAAACGGTACGCCGGATTGCGCAAAACTGCAGGATTGCAATATTCATTAAACGTTTCAAGCCTGAAATGTGCACTAGTTACTTTATCTCAGAGGCTGAAATGATGCACTGATTGTCATTCATTTTAACAAGATGACAGCAGGAACGTGCGGATCAACACGCTGTAGAGATGAAATGAACCCATTCACTGCTTGCTGTACTGGCTTTGTGCCGTCTTTGAAATTATGCATGCCAAGCCTGTCCACTGACTTCTGATGTTATAGACCCTGTCTTTTCATTGTCAGAATTTACATTTGCGTTCTTCTCCCTCAAAGGAAGTTTTCTGATGTCAGGTAGACTGCTGCCAACTCGCCTGAGAGCACAGATCCAACGCTTGTGGATTTTTCACCAGAACGAATGCAATTAGACTGCTTTGTGGGTGTAAACTGTCCCTAAGCATAAACTACGACAACACGCAATCTATCATTTTAATGGGCCTCAACTTCCAAGGGAGACGTTCTGTAATTCAGCGTCTGCATACACCGAGTCACTATAACCAACACAAGACAACTCAACCTCCACAAATATGAACGCCAATTTCCAAGACAAGCTCGTGACTGAACTTTAACAGGGACATGTGAATGACAAGCGTATCGAGCGCATCTGCGTGAAACCTTATAGCCTATTGAAATCACAGCGAACACGGTGGGTTTGCAATGCATTTTAACTCATCGCCAACATCTTGGGAAATACAGCAGAAAACACAAATAATGACACTTCAGTAAGGAGCGCAAATAAATAATGATCACACTGAAGTCATTATTTAGAGAGATCAGTGAATTCTGGCTACTTTTATGATACTTCATTGGTGTTTGACAGCTTGACATCACTGTGATTGTGTAACAATTGCTAAAACATTCCATCCTCACAGGAATTCTTAATTATTTTACGAGGTGTAAAAAAAGAATACTGAAGCCCCACCCCTAAACGTAACGTCACTGGCACAAACGCTTGTACGAATTTATATGAATTTGCCCAAATTAGCCATATCGTAAAATAGTTACGTTTTTGTCGTGAGATTGTGTTGAACATGTCTATGTTTGAGTTTCACTGGGCGGGTAAAACAATCATTATTATTACATTATTAGTAATATTACAGTAGTACTGCAAAGAACATATATCTGTAGGCTATAGTATTATAGAGTCTAGTAATACTGTTTGTTTTTGTTTTGCGATGTATTTTTACTCATTCATAACATCTTGGGAAATAAAGAAAACACAAATAATAACACTTCAGTAATGAGTGCAACAAAGCAGCATTCTCTTAACAAAACAATGTCTATTACTAAAATACTGAATTTGCATTTTATCCTGTGGTAGCACGATAACAAAATACCCAAATTCACTTTGAAAAAAAATCCTTAATGTCCTTAAAAGACCAACGTTTAATACAACAACAGTTTTGCATTTTGCATAATTTCAGTAAAAAAACGCTTTGAATTTAGATCAGCAATGATCTTCAGGTTGGAAGATGAGTCATTAAACAGTTATTAATTGAACACCCTTCTGAAATCATCTAGTACTCCAGTTTTAGGAACAGCGAAGAGCGGTGTGCAGGAATAATATGTCTCACGCTCACACTTTCAGAGCAACCAAAAATATAAATAGCTTGAAAAAAGACAAGCAAGTAAATTCTATTTTCCGCCATAAGGTCAAACTATAAGGTAGGAACAAAACTGGAACACTTTAATCATAGGTTACAATAACAGCCCAATAAGCACATTTAATGAGCCGTCCTCTTTAAGATAAATGTAATAATGTTTTTACCAAGGACACTGAAGGTTCAGCGATGCAAGAATGACATAATAATTAAATATTAGCTTGTACATTATGAAATGAGTTTATGGATCAACATGTTATTTTCTGTATGGCAGGAAAGAGCTTAATCATCAGTGTAGGTGATAGTAAGCATCCCACTGAGACCTCATTGTTGGTTGTTTTTGTTGGTGAAGATGAACAACCCACGACAATTAAAGTTCCAGGCCATTACTTTGCTTGAATAAATGGTTACATGCCATGCTTAACTGTTCTAAAAAGACCTCCGGCAGGGTAAGACAACTCTCTTGTCGATTCCCAGAGATATTTTGTTATTCCCCATTTGGTCACGTTTAGCCAGACTATGTGCATGAGGTCTGGCCCAGTTTGATCAAAAACCATCCAAAATCACAGTTAGTATTCACCGTTTTTAAATGCTAGGGCAGATTTATTGGAAGTTTGTGACGCACTTTTTAGCGCTAGGGCGGGTTTATACGAAATGTGTCATGCCACAATCATACAGAAAAATATCTTTCAACGTGCAAACGTGGTCATTGAACGCTTTCCCATGTTTTCCAAAATGGCGCATGTTTGCACACCCTCTGTTTTGCCATATGTGTAAACATCACACGTGCGTTTTAGCCGCAGGAAGCGTCTCTACACTTCACCCCTACAGTTCAGTTCAGTTTGAAGTTGTCTAATGCAATGTCATCGGGTGAAGAGCAACTCCGTAATTGTCAGCGTTTGTGCCACGATCCCAGTCCGTGTTTCCCCTGTGTTGGTGAACTTTTCTGTTACTTCCTGTTCTGTGCCATGTTTTGTAGTCCTTTGTAGTTTTTAGTGTTAATTAGTTCCTCCAGGTGTGTCTTGTTATCTTGTTAGTTTCTATGTATTCAAGCCCTAGTGGTTCCTTTGTTTGGTGTCGGTCTTTGTATCATGCTTTGTTTTTGTGCCTCCTTCGTTCTATGGATTACCTTGGTTTGCTTTTGTCTTTGTTTATTTCATTAAATTCAAAACTGCACTTGGATCTACTCTCTGCCTGGTTCCTCTGACGTTACAGTTTGACAGAAAACATCAACAAAAATACACACTGCGCACATTCGGATACAAAGTCATACCCCATCGTGTTTTCAAGTCGGCGGTACGGCCGTTTTAAGGAGACAAGTTTATCTGTATACTGGTACTGATATGTGACTAGTATCATGGGGAAAAAGAAGGAATGTGTACAAGTGGTAATAACGAACAGCCCGTCTGTGTGCTTTGTTGGTAATGTCACTGTGGTAATTTTATGGTAAATTACGGGAATTTCTGTGTATAAGTGGTAATGTGTAACCAAAAAAGAGGGTGTTTAGATGCTTAAAAAAATAATAAATACGGATTAGATCACAAACACCCTTAAAATATAAGTCGTAGATCAAAAACAAATGTTTTTGTCTTGTGGATGTCATATTTACTATAGCACATTATTTCTACTAAAAGTAAGTTTGCAATGCAATGATACGTCATACATGTTCAGTCAACGTATTTTGCACATCACTGTGAATCTTGTTCACGCAGAAATCCTATGTCATCAGCGCGCTCACGTACACTTCTGGATGGGTACATGATTCGATTTGGAGTGGTTTAGATGACAACGCATTATATTGCTTATGCAGTTTGTTCACCTTTACGAATTAGCTCAAAGACAGCGTGACCTGGCGTCTAACTGGGAACTATTAATTTAACAGTGATGCGTTATGCAACACAACTAAAAACCACTACTTGTGTGTTCATGTTTTGGAGAAGACGATTTGCAAGGAGTAAGGGATCGTATGGTTTCAGTTATTGAACTTTAGCTAGCAGGCCCCCTTTATATCTGCTAACCCTTTGTTTTGATGGTTTTGCAAAAGACATTCTACTGACTATAAGTAACATCACAACGACATGATAACTTATTCTACTAACCTAACATACCTACTTGCAGACTAATGAGAGTTAGTTGAAACCGTTCTCCACAAAGACATTAAAAATGATCGCCCCTCTATAACATACTGTAATGAAAAATTGAATGAAGCCACAGGACTGCGCTACTTAACCCACTTAAAACTGCAATCTAGCAGAGTATTACCCAGACCTCTCATAAACATTGTACAGCTGTCTTAGTTCACAGCAGGCCACTTACATTCACATCAGCAAATGTCCCAAAATATTCCAGCGATAAACACAGTAAGCAGGGCAGAGGTGACAGAGCTTAACCTTGGGGTCGTGGTCTATAGCTGCCAGCCAAGGGACATAAGCCGTGCAGCACACTGAGTTAATTTAATCACTTTTGGACCATTTTGTCGGTGGCTTCACTGTGTGGGACCTCCGCTTCACACTGTGTTAGTCCAAACCTCACGTGCACTGCCAGAAGGTCTGCCCACGGCAGCACATACTGCACCTGCCGCGGGTTCTGAGTGTGGATTTGAGCCTATGCTGTTAACAACTTCAAAAGATTAATTTGATTTTACCGTGCATTTCACAAGCGCACCGCAGTGCTTTGCATAAGTTGACACAGTATAGCCTTTAGCTCGAAAATTTGAGAAGGCAGATTCTCGTTCAATTCAGCCTTCGAGCATCTTTCCAGACTCGTCTTATTTAATGTGTATAACAAGCTTTACATCATTTAGAGAGCCAAGTCATTGTGTGGATATTTAAAGCCGGAAATGTGAAAGTTTCGGCGCTTTTGTTGAGGCGGTAAATTCATTCCTTTCAGTGGAACATTTTAAGGGCTCATTGTTTTTTTCTTTTTTTTTTCAATAATTGTAAATAAGTAAAGCAGTTATCGACTCTTTTCAACATCCAGAATAATTGCAAAACTGCAGTTGATAAAAGCATAACAGAAGTCTTCCGTCTGGTTTTCATAAAATCTACTTATATAATTAAATCACATTAACTGAAACAATAATAAATTATATAAAAAAACATTACCCTCGTATTCAATCGTAATGAATTCCTACATGCTAAGATTCTCTTACGATAGCACGATTGTATTTCATGCCTGCAGTCTATTGTATTTTCCCAAATGAACGGTAAACAAAAGCAATATTATTTCCCATTTTACGAGTCTAAAAACAACGTCTATGTTTTGATTAGGTCTGAGATACATATTTAAATACCGGAAAGAAAATATTACTTCTGACATTACTATTATTATTTTTAAACTACTGTATATCATGGGGGTCTGGGAGCTACAGTACATGATATTCAAGCCAATCTCAAACACAACAAAGCTACTGCATAAAAAGCACACCAACTAAACTTCTGTATTTTAGGTGTTGAGAAGCTATTTCCTTACCTCCATCACACATGCACGTCCTTGAATGTGAACTCCCCAGCATGGTTCCCACATGACCTTCATACAACATCTCACTGCTTGAGTCTCCCCAACCTTAACCCATTCATCGCCCTTGGCAAAACACAACATGTACACACATTAATCTTTTGCCCCAGACAAAATAGACTTTACTGGCAGCCCTTTGACTAAAAGAGACTGAAACAAACTCTTTAAATATGGCAAAGTCTAGAACCTTCAACAAGGGCAGCACTTTACAATAAGGTTGTATTTGAAGAGTTTGGTTCCAAAATTGTTTCAAAAATCATGTTTTTTTTACCGTGCATTTCAATTAATATCAATCAAACTGCAGTTGGCTTGTTTTGATTTAGGCCATAATAACAAAAAAATACAGCTAACTAACACAATAAAAACATGATAACATCATAAAAAACCCAATTTTTGAAAAGTTTTAAAAACGGAGTTATCTCATTTTGGAACCATCTTCTTTTGTTAACATTAGTAAATGCATCAACTAACATGAACTAACAACGAGCAATACGTGTGCAGCATGAACGTTTGTTAATGTTAGTTAATGTCAATACAATTGTTCACGTTAGTTTATGATGCATTTAATAACATTAACCCTGTACAATGTCTCTTATATGTTATTATCCCCCATTTTCTGTAAAATAGTCTTTATTTTATATATGCACAATTTAGAATCTTTTAGACTGTAAATCGTATTATATTGTATTGTCATTGTGTTGAATGTCTGTACTAGAAGCTTCCAACACCAAAGAAAATTCCTTGTGTGTGCAAGCACACTTGGCAATAAAGCTCTTCTGATTCTGATTCTGATTCTGATTAACAGTTACAATGCTTGGTTTTAAAAATGTATTAGTAGAAATTAGCAAGAACTGAGATGAATAAATGCTGCAAAAACTCCTGATGTTAGCTAATGCATTATTGTAAAGTGTACATTCGGTTATATTCTCCACTAAAAGGTGAATTTTCAAAGCCATAATTTTGGCTTTAAGAACCCTGAATGATTATTACAGACTCAACGGCGATTATCTCTGAGCATGAGTCTAATTCTTTTTCACCTGACCTTCTTCAATAACAGTCCTGGGGTTTGGCTTTAGACGGCCCCAAACGTCAATTCACGCGACACAGTAACAACCTCTGCGCCCGCAATATCGGTAAGCTTTAGACGGCCAATTATAGTTAAAAGCCAAGTTGTTCTTTAAGAAAATGAAAGAGATTTTACACACATCAATATAATAGGAGAGTTTGTCTCAAGGGTCCCTTTAACTGACTTATCCACACGGTATATAATCCACCGAAAAACCATGCCTGCAATAAAAAAGAAAGGCTTGGGAAGATGCAATTAATTTAAAAGAGAATTATTAGGTATGATGTAGAGAGGGACAAATTCAAAGGCAAGTCGTGCCTGCCAGTGACGGATATGATGCCAATGCCTCTGAGCTTTGCAGTCACACTCCAATCACGGGGAGCTGAGCAAAAGCAACCAATAACCTCTGTGACAGGAAACCCTCTTTTATTGTGTTTCAAGCTCCAACGCTCTCGCAAAACATGCCCTTCACGCTATTTTCAGGAAAAGCACCTGGAACACGCACAGCCACTAGGAGAATAGGCTACATAAAAGGTGAATGTGCAGCATGGTGTGTTAAACTCTGATAATCTGCTGTGGCACAAACAAGACACACCGCCGTATAACTAGGCATCGCCGTGACCCTGCAGCTGGTTGGAATTTCAGATGGGTATATTTTCGTAGGAAAAAAGCCACCGAGCCGACATCTTTCTTCTCTTCTGGTTAGGAATCAATCACGTCTGTTGACAAAGCCAAACCATGTCATTAATATCATATTCAAAGGCCTCCCAGCAATGTGAGTCATGTCGACGCTGAGAACGGCCTCCAGAACGGCCGGCAAGCGATCCATCTGCGAACAGCTGAGGCTCGCTGCGACGACAAATCTAAGAGCAAGGCTTTCTTCCAACACGCTCCCAAAAGCTTAATAATGTGCCATGTGGAGAATGATGTAACATCAAGACAGAGCAAGACGCGCTACCGGCTTAGAAGGACGGACTCGAAGGAGCTGATTACTGTGGATAATCTTGAATGCAACAAGCACCATCCAAATCTCCAGCGAGACTCTAAATAGTGTTTGACGACGGTCACAGAAACAAGAGAGGATGCAGACGCGCAACAGCAGCGAGTGTGATCATTACAGCAGCTCCATAAGGCAAACCGACGGCAATTGGATGTGCTGAAAGTTTTTTCTTTTCTTTTTACTTTCGTTGTCAGTTTCTCAAATCCACAGCTCTGTTCAACCCAATGTACCGTTTAACTGAGTGATAATATTCAGTCAGCTGATCATTATCGCCAAATGAACCACATCGGGGTGATCACAACCCCATTGCAAAGCAGAGGGGTCTCTTAACAACCTGAGGGGCATTTTGCGATTATGATGAGCTAACCGTACATTATTCGGATTATTACATAGTAATTTAACAAACAAATATTCATTTAAATTTAGGTGAATTTACTTTTTATTATTTCAGAATGTGAAGGGATACAAAAAACTACAATCAGAAAAATGTTGGGTTATTTCAATCAAAGGTTGGGTCAAAAGAGACAACCCAACCATTGGGTTACAAATTAACATATGCTGGATTGTTTGAACCCAAAATACTGGATTGTTTTAACCCTATTCTTGGGTCAAATAAAACATTTTCTGGATTAATTTAACCCAACGGTTGGGGTTGTCCATTTCTGACCCAATGCTGGGTTGAAAATAACCCAACATTAGTAGGAAATATAATAAACATTAATACCCTTCGAAAATACACTGTTGAGAATCTTGTCATCATAAGTGAAGCTCCCTAAACATGTTTCAGATAATTCATTTAAATAACGTGTACTTCCTGTCAGCTGGTAATATGTGTGAGTGGGTTGTGAGCTTAATTCCCATCCCCGATCACGTTTATTTGATCACAATATATACATCTCTGTTTAGATTTTCTATTCAAAACTATTCTGAGGTATAACACAGCATGTGAGCTGGTCTTGTCACTTGATATTAGCTTTCCACAAGATGGCAACCTTGACTCATCTTGCTGCTTTTTATAAGCCTCTAGTCTCCTATAGGAGGCCGAAGTCTGACTAGCCCTGTGATTTTATTTTCCTTTTCCAGCTACCGTTAAAACAAAAAGAAAATGATGTTGATCCTTTCCATGTTCACTTTTCACTTCACGCAGCCAATATTCTCTAAGTTATTCTAATTGCATTACAGGACACGAAACATTGCTTTATTAAGATGTTGTGAGTCTAAGCAAACAGACTTGATTTAAGCAAAATGTGACCGCGTTTACCTCTAGAGTATGTAGGTAACTCAATCACCAGTCATAAAGATCTGAAATGAAAGCATAACTTGTTCCAATCAATAGTGAACAATGAATAAAGTGTGCTTTAGAAAAAGCTGAATAAAATATAAACATTGCAAGATTGACTACATGAGCTTCCCATAAATCATAAAACAGCGCTGTGTTAAAAAATACTTTCTTCTTTTTAAACATGTACTTTCACTTCTAAATCAGGATTAAAAACTGCTGGTAAGGATCACGCCTGACCCAAGTTAATATTTAGTCATTTTACAATTTGCTTTTAATTCTGCTTCAGTAGTTTTAGAAAGTGCTGAGTTAATAATTAATACAAATTTAGTCCGTACCTCTGCTTAAAAAATATTGATCAACCAAAACTCCTTGAAGTCAGCCTGAGGGGAGCTTTAACGCATCTGGATCTACTAGTACGAGGACATTTAACATAGATGAACGCCTAAATTATTCAAACAAAATGAATTAAAGAAATACATTTATACAATCCTTGAAGCTATGCAAGATCTGTGGACTTTAACAGACAGCGCTGAAACTTTTAACATTTACAGAGCACAAAAAACCCCCGTCAAACTCCTCCCACACAACCTGTTAAAGTCACAAAACAGACTTCACCCACATATATTGCTCACGTCAAATCTTTTCAGTGTCTTACACATTTCCAACGCATTGATCCTCGTGAATCATGTTATCAAGCTTGACAAAGGTTGTTTGGATGTAAAATGCCCTCGCGTGATTAAAGACTATTTACAAAGGCAGGTCTTTGAAAAATGTTGTTTTATGACAGCATTGACATGTAAAGCATATCTATATGTTATATTGTGGGTATATGTAGTAATCCGTTCTCCCAAACATCACAAAATAGAGACTGTGTCTGTCCCCCGGATTAGCAAACATAAAATAATGCGTAAACCTCTTGAAAGTAATTTAATAAACGTTAAACAAACTAAACATGAACAAAATACAGATAATCAACTGTTACGACTCGGATTGCTAAATATTAGATCTCTCTCTAATAAAGCACTTTTTGTTAACGATATGATAACAGATCATAAAATAGACATGCTCTGTTTGACAGAAACATGGCTAAAACCAGATGATTATATTGCTTTAAATGAATCTGTCCCCCAAGATTATTATTATAAACACGAGCCTCGTCTAAAAGGCAGAGGGGGAGGTGTCGCAGCACTTTACAATAACTCTCTTAGCATTTCCCAGAAGTCGAACTCTAAATATAATTCTTTTGAAGTCATGGTTCTTCATGTTTCAACACCTAATACTAAAGATAAAACACTTTTTAAATTGATTCTAGCTATTGTATATAGGCCTCCAGGGCACCACACAGATTTTATTAAAGAATTTGGTGGGTTCTTATCAGAACTAGTACTGGCCGCAGATAGACTCCTTGTCGTTGGTGACTTTAACATCCACGTAGATAACGTTACAGATGCCTTAGGAATGGCTTTCAAAGACACTCTTAACTCCATGGGCATTAGTCAACATGTGTCAGGACCCACTCACCTTCGTAATCATACTTTAGATTTAATACTGTCTTACGGTATAAATGTGGACGACGTTAAAATCCTTCAGCAGAGTGAAGACATTTCGGATCATTATCTGGTATTATGTTTGCTTCACTGGCCTACGGCTGCAAATAAAACTCATTGTTACAAATATGGTAGAACAATAACTTCAACTACCAAAGATGCGTTTCTCGATAATCTGCCCGAATTGTCTCAAATCATGAGAAATAACGTTGAAGATCTTGACATTACCACTGAAAATTTTAATTCCACCTTCTCGGTAACGCTAGACAAAGTTGCTCCACTACGTTTAAAGAAGATTAAAAATGGCAGCCCCACACCGTGGTATAATGAACACACTCAGGCTCTAAAGAAAGCGGCCCGAAAAATGGAGCGCAACTTTAAGAAAACTAAATTAGAGGTATTTCGTACAGCATGGAAGGATAGTATTCGAAAATACAGGAAAGCCCTAATAACTTCTAGATCCGCCTACTTTTCATCACTAATAGAAGAAAACCAGCACAACCCTAGGTTTTTATTTAACACGGTGGCTAAATTAACAAAAAATAAATCGTCAGTGACTTCTGATCCTGTATATCAGCATAGCAGTGATGAATTTATGAACTACTTCACATATAAAATCCAAGATATTAGAGAAAAAATTATAACAATGCAATCAGAAGTGAAACCCGCTGAACAAACTAACTACAGCGCCCTTAAGGAGAAAATGCAATTATTTTATACCGTAGATCAAGATGAGCTGTCTAAAATTATTAGATCATCTAAATCAACAACATGCATACTAGACCCTATACCTACAAATCTACTGAAAGAGATGCTCCCAGAAATTATAGATCCTCTTCTTGGTATTATTAACTCATCTCTGACATTAGGACATGTGCCTAAAGCATATAAGGTGGCTGTTATAAGGCCCCTTGTCAAAAAACCCCAACTCGACCCTAGAGAACTAAGGAACTACAGGCCTATATCGAATCTACCTTTCATATCTAAAGTTCTGGAAAAAGTAGTTTCAACTCAATTATGCTCCTTCCTCCAAAGGAATGACATCAATGAAGAATTCCAGTCTGGATTTAGAGCATGTCACAGTACAGAGACTGCTTTGATCAGAGTTACAAATGATCTGCTATTGGCGTCTGACCGAGGTTGTATCTCGTTATTGGTGCTGCTAGACCTTAGTGCTGCATTCGATACCATTGACCACAGCACACTCCTACATAGACTCGAAAATTATGTCGGCATTAAGGGAATAGCTTTGAAATGGTTTAAATCTTATTTATCCGACCGTTTTCAATTTGTAGCAATAAACAATGAGGTGTCACGCAAATCGCAAGTCCAGTACGGTGTACCACAGGGCTCAGTCTTAGGGCCTCTGCTCTTCGCATTATACATGCTACCTCTAGGAGATATAATAAAGCGACACGGAGTTAGCTTTCACTGTTATGCTGATGATACTCAACTTTATATTTCCTCGAAGCCTCATGAAACACAGCAGTTCCATCGAATAATGGAATGCATAGTCGATATAAAAAACTGGATGAGTAACAACTTTTTATTACTGAACTCGGACAAAACGGAAGTGTTACTTATTGGACCGAAAACTGCTATAAGTAACAACCAAGAATACTGTTTAACTATTGACGGATGTTCCATAAAACCCTCGTCGTCAGCAAAGAATCTTGGCGTTCTATTCGATAGTAATCTGTCATTTGAGAGCCACGTCGCCAACACCTGTAAAATTGCGTTTTTCCATTTTAAGAATATATCTAAACTACGTCATATGCTGTCAATCTCAGATGCAGAGAAGTTAATTCATGCATTCATGACATCAAGACTAGATTACTGTAATGCACTGTTAGGTGGTTGCCCTGCAGGCTTATTACAAAAACTCCAATTGGTCCAAAACGCGGCAGCTCGAGTTCTTACACGTACAAAAAAGTATGAACATATTAGCCCGGTTCTGTCAACCTTGCACTGGTTACCTATAAAGCATCGCGTTAACTTTAAAATCTTGCTTATTACCTATAAAGCCTTACATGGTTTAGCTCCTCAGTACTTGAATGAACTCCTTTTGTATTACAGTCCTTCACGTGCATTACGCTCTCAGGCGTCCTGTCAGTTGGTAATACCTAGAATTTCAAAATCAAGTGCAGGTGGTAGATCCTTTTCCTATCTAGCGCCTAAACTTTGGAATAGTCTTCCCTGCACTGTCCGGGAGGCAGACACACTCTGTCAGTTTAAATCTAGACTAAAGACGCATCTTTTTAATCTTGCATACACTACTCTTCCATAATATAAATCTTCAGAGGGTTTAGGCTGCATTAGTTAGATCAACCGGAACCAAAAACACAACTGATGTACTTGTTGCATCAAAGAGTACAGAACAGTACTCTACTCTCAGCCAGTCTTGTCTCATTGTTCCAAGGTTACCACAGCGAGCAGGATGCAGTTCATGGCCTGACCTGATGGTAGAGCGGAGAATGGGAAGTGGGGACCTGACAAGAGCTGAGATGATAGAGCTGGATAAAGAAGGACGCGGTCTCTTGACATGTCTTCACCACAAAACTTCAAATGCTATTAGATTATTAATGATAATCTTAAACTATAATTTATTTTATTATTAAGTTTATTTATTTTATTTAGCCTTGTTGTGCAAGTTCTCTGGAGCTTGTGCAGAGGCAGCAGCTTTTGCCAGAGGGGAACTGGAATCCCCTGGTTGGGCCTGGGTTCTCCTGAGGTTTTTTTTCTCGATTAGAGTTTTGGGTTCCTCGCCACCGTTTGCATACTGTTTTTGCACTATCTGCCTGACCGGGGGGGCTGCTTTAGAATCTTAAAGTTTTACTTAATTAATATTGCATATAGGAATTTATTATCTGTTATATTTGACCTGTGCTTCTCTCTCCTTTATCCTAAATGTGTGCTCTCACTGAGCGTGTGTGTGTGTGCGTACTTGTCTGTGTACGTACGTGTGTGTGTGTGTGTGTGTGTGTGCGTGCGCATCCGTGTGTGTGTGTGTCTCTGTGTCTGTGTGTGTTGGTGCGTGTTGTGTGTGTGGAGTGTTTTGTGTGTGGGTGTGTCTGTCTTCTGTGTTTTCAACCTTTTCTTGTTTTTGCAGGTACAACTTTGATTGTTTTGCTTGGTCAATGTGTCTCATGTACAGCTGCTTTGTAACAATGAAAATTGTAAAAGCGCTATATAAATAAAGTTGAGTTGAGTTGAGAGAGTATATAATATACAGCGAGTTGGGGGTTAACCATATTGAAACCGGCACAGGAAACTATTTTTTGGGGGGGGGGTGCAATGATGTGGGCTTTTTAAAGGAAGCCTACAAAACTTTTCTGTCATTTGCCTAGTTTTGTTGAACATCTAAACACACAGGAAAAAGCAAAATAATTGATATTTTGTTATACCACCTACATTTAATTTGAAAAATGCTGATTTGTGCACAGGCGTTTGATTACAGAACACGCTGCCAAGATCCTCATCACATGACATTACGTTTCATTATCTTGCGCCTCTCAGGACAAAAGGCAAAGCATTTCATTTTATGCTCCGTCTCATAACCTCCAAATATTCACCTCTAAAACATTTCCACAGATACAGGTAGAGCTTAATGACCCGGACATCGCCTGGAGTCCAGGTAATGAAGATCAAGCCCTGTTCGGCTTTAATTGGGAGTTTAAATTGAGACTGCGAGCTAATGCTTTCCATGCATCACGAGTTTAAAAGAACAAGACTCTAGCTACAGATATTTTGTTTGTATGAAGACAGACCCTATTCGTGAACCGCACTTCATATAATTGTGAAGGGGGACGAGCTGTGTCAAAGAGGTGAGTTAGCCGAGACCACACATCATCCACAAAATGTCATCTAGACTCCATAATTATTCAGCGCGCTAAAATTAGACATCAGGATTTTTATGACAAGCACTGGGAAATAAGGGCTCATTGGGCAAGAACATAAAACACGCTGCCCTTTGAGTCACGCTTGTTATTCCCCTGACTATTGACTGCTTTTTGATAGCACTGTCTGATGCTTATAAACTGTTTATGGGACTCACGTAAATGGTGTATTTTTTTCTACAGGGCAGCTCCTCGTCTACAATTTGGAGGACAACATGACCGACGGTACAAAAATAAAGCAAGTCGGATATGTGTAATAATTCGATGAAACAGTGTGTAAAGCACACATTTCTCTAAACCAACACTGTCCCAGATTACCAACTTTCAGCCGGCAGCATCACTCTTCTCTTTTCTTCAGCTTAAAGTCAGAGTAAAATAAAATTAAATATGTGTTCGGAGTTTGTCACACCATAGAAAAATGTGTTAATAACCACCTAACCACATTTGAATGATAAAAAACGCCAGGTAAATAAAAATGCTTGGTGGCTCCAGCGCATCATTGAGACATGGATTCTGGCCCACCCAAATAAATCCTTAACTCGAAAATGGTGAAAAACTGTTTGAATTGAGAAACTGTTTACATTGTTCACAGTCTTTGTTTTAAGTGTTTTAGCTATCTAATTCTAACATTTATAATGCGTTTAGAAACTATTCTTGGAATTGTCTTTATCTTTAATGTTTTCTAATTGAAGTCCTAAAGTGTGGGGTGGAAGATTGCAGTACATGTGAAAATTCACGTGAGAGAGGGAACTGCCCTTGCATCAAAGAGACTGACCGATTACCCTTTCAGTCATTGGAAAATTTGAATAAAATGATATGAAAAGAGGATCTGGTTTATTGCGAGCACTTACAGTATTTAATGTACCTTTTGCATTTTTAAAGTGACTTAAAAGCATTATATGTCATTTTCATTGCTAGAAGTCACAAAACAATAACAAAGGCATCACTTGATGATGCTGTAAAAGAGCGTAAAATGATGTAAGTTGTTGCTAATGAATATCAATCTGATGGCACTTACAAATAATGTTCACAGGTAAACGTCACATTATAACATATACCAACAGAGTGGCTTGTAAGATGCTACAACTCTTACCGCTGCATTTTTACGTGAGGTGTGTTCACATCTATGATTTCTATGGCAGTAAAAGCAGAAACCTAGGATAACGGGCATGACCCCTCTGACAGAAAATGAACATTACACTTGTTTAAATTGCAAATTTCTCTGGATTCAAACATTGTTGGAAACATTTGGTATAATATAAGTACATAACGTCGCTGTCGGGCGGAAACCTCCTATGTCCAAATTTGGTCGATTCCATATTTTTTCACAAATCGATGCTATTGGTCAGTCCCCATGTGGGTCTGTTATTTTTACAAATGATTAACCAATCTAAAGTGTTGAAAATAGCTTGAGAGCAAATCTCTTAACTCCATTGGACACTTCAACTGTCTGAGAAGTCTCGTAACTCCACCTCTTCTTCACTCCGCGGGAGCTTCTCGGCATTACGTGTCCTGATTGAAAGTTTTTTAGACAATAACGAGTGAAAATAGTTAGGTTAGATACATTTGAGTAGGTCTGTTTTGTTAAAAATCGATAGCTGTAATGCTTCGGTGCAGAAGGAAGCCTGTGAGCCACGAAGGTAAGTTTGCGAGCAGATTCGGCTAATTTCCGCCTATTAGACAGTCTAGTCAGCTCATCGTTTTTTTGTATTACATCACTTATAGTTCTTAAACCTTTAAAATAGAGTTTAGGAAGATGTATGTAACCACAGTCGTTAGCTTTGGTTAACTATTGAAGCCTTTTCTCTTGTCAAGAGGCTCAACGCGACCGCCAACTTTATTTGCGTGCAGATTAATTTCCGCCTATATTAGACAGCCTGTTTAACGTTTTATTTTGGTATTGCATCACTCATAGCTCTAACGTTTAAAATAGAGTTTAGGAAGATGTATGTAACCACAATCATTAGCTTTCATTAGCTCTTAAAGCCTCGTCAAAATGCTCAACGCGACCGCCGACTTTGATGAACACTGCTGGCAGCAGCGACGTCTGTGTCCGTACCATTCTTATTAATGACAGCGTAATCTCGTATCTCCCTGCTCCCAAGTCATAAACCTTGTATCTCCGATTAAACATGGTTTTGGGGAAATGTTGTGTTAATGTTGGTACACAACAGTATATGATAGCAATATAAGGTATAATACCAACTTTAACGAAACAATGTTTAATAACTCAAAAAATATGCAGTTTTTTTAATTTCCTGAAAAATAATGGTTTTGGAGATGCGAGGATTCCGCCCGACAGCGATGATAAGAGAATAAAACATAACATAACTGTGCTAGTGGATTTTGAATTGAATTTTAATGCAAAAGTCTTACATATTGTGGCTTTAATGGGACTTAGATTTCATTGCTGTCCTTTCGAAACCTTAGATCTCCAAATTCAGGAAATGGAAAAAACACTGTACTGTTTAAATGATGAAATACTGTGTTGTCAAAGTTAACAGCACTTTTTATTGGTTAGCCAGCATTGGAAAACAATCCAGTAACAATCATAAAGCATGACTAATAATAATGATTTCAAAAAAAATAAAATCCCAATATTACATAGGTTTCAGAATGACAGCAACGATTTAATAACATAATAATATAAACCAACAAAAATAGGCTAAGGATGTGCAGTGTTGCTATGCATTCATGCAAATAACACAACACACATATACTTTACATGCGACACACTTATACTTCAGTTTTACCTGCTGCAAGTGTAATACAAATACTTTTACCCCTGAAATCACATCAAAAGGAACTGGATCATGTTCACCATGTTACTCAGACACAAACTTCTTGGATCAATTGAGAGTACATTTTTTCATAATGGCTTAAATGGCTCATGTCTGGGGAAAATTAATGTTGAAAAACTCCTAGAAAATGAAACTCAATTCATCGAAACAAGAATTTCACAGCAGAACCCAAAGAGCCATCAGTCTTACTTTGTGTCTGACAGTCCTCTAAAGGCGTAATGATTGTTCCCCTTCAACATAAGCTCATAACGCTGGATTTCACTTGCTAGTAAAAGAAGCTCTCATGACAGGCAGCTGTTGATAACTTAAAGCCCAGATGCTCCTGCTCCACCTCTGTTCAGCTGTCCACAGTGGAGTCGCTTTGAACAGCCTATTACCTCCACACAGCACCGGGGAACGCAATCCGCACCACCAGAGCACTACTCTTGGACCAGATGGCGAGAGAGATGAATCGCGCCATTATTTTAGAGTTTAATAATTCCTCAGATGAAACTAATTAAGCTTGTTCTCGTTTCTCTCTTCAATCACCAAACAAGGCTGACGGCAAGGCCACACCCTCGACGATTTTGAAAAAATGACGCTTCTACACAGAGGGTGAAACGGGTTTTGACCCATAAGCTCTTGGAGCGTTGGGTTTGCTAATGTTAATGAGGGCGATATTAAAGTTTCACCTGTGTGTTCATCAAATACATCAAACTGGATTTGATTTGTGAGCCGAGTCTTTCATCTCTGTCAGAAAGTTAGCTGAAATGTGTACTTTCTGCACCGACAGGAGTAGCAAAAATAGGGGTTGGTCTCAAACTGGTAGTTTTACGCCCATCTGCCATTGGTTGAAAAAAGACAGTCCTGCCTCAAACTCCTCTTACACAAACAAAATATATTTTCCTTCATATTACATGTCAATATATGAAATCATTTAATATATATTTAAAAATATAGGAAATAATACATTGTTAATATATAACAAAATTGCAATTGAACAATACACAAGGAATGGTCTCTTTAAGCACTTAGCTCCAGCACTCTACAAAATGTTAGGGTGTTTGTAACCTAGTGTTATGGACGTTGCAGAGACAACGTCCTGTATAAGTAAACCCCTAAACAACAATGGGAAAAACATGTACAGATGATTAAATCAGAAAGGGAAAATATCCTAATGTTTCCTGTAAACCCAGCTAAAGTCACTTTTGTGTGATTAATAGTTTTCTACATAAACGCATCCTACATAATATAATGGACATTCTGTGAAAATGTAACTTTGATATCTTTCAACTGAGCAATGCCTTTTCAAATATTGAAATCATAGTAAAAGTAATGGTTGAAATCAAACTTTGATGCTTATTACTTATATAATTATATTTTGAGACTTTTTAACAGACAGGGCAACGCAACCTCACTGCAAAAACGTAACTATTTTACGATGTGGCAAATATTGGCTAATTCGTATCAATTCTAATTCGTACATTTTAGTATGATTTGCTTTCGCACCAGTGACATTAGATTTCGGGGCGGTGCTTCAGCATTGCTATTTTCTAGTAATTGTACATTTTAGTACAATTCACAATGTACAAATTCATATGAATTAGCCCCCTCGTAAAATACGTGCAAATTCCCGAGAGATCAGGAGACAGCGCTGCTGTCCTTCTGAAACCGCATTTCTCCATATTTCGTGATTTTTATATGTTTGACATGAATCATTATTAGTCACCATTTACGTTTGTCACTGGGTTTTGTAAATAGCCAAGCAATAAATAGTATTAAAAGGTGCTTGTCAACTTTGACAACACAGTATTTAATCATTAAAAAAGTACAGTGTTTTTTCCATTTCCTGAAAAACAGAAAATTTGGACATGCAAGGTTTTGGAAGGACAGCGAAGATTTGTGTTACAAACATAACAACACATAAGACCCATTTTTATGGATAATGGTCAAGGACAATCACTCATACTGTAATTGCATATAACATCATCATACTTAAAAGGTTAAAAAGCCTTTAAAAGATGCTTTACTGCGGTGTACATCATGCATTAAAGGATTAAACAGGCTTTAAATGTGAATCAATTGAAATAACAGAAAGCTGACTCGATCCTTTTAAATGCTTTATTTCTTAATGAAAATATTAGAAATGGATTATTATGGGGAAGAAAACCTACTTGAAAGATTGAACCTGGATTGCAGTACAATCTGTCATATACTAATTAGAGCCAAGAGATTCCTCACACTCGCAGTCAGGTAGTACACCCACACTTGTACCACTAGCAACTGCCAGCACAGGTCTGGATAAAGATTAAAACTGCTCACTTCATTGATTCCAACACCAAACAAGCAATTTCCAACTTTCAAAACAAAGCAATATTTATTTACATTCACACATTTGAACAAAAAATCCACTCCATAATCCCCCTCATGCTGGCAGTACTGAGCAGTGTTTAGTAACTGTGAGCTTGCTTTCATAGGTATCAATGCCTTCTCGATGTGTCTTGAGAAGATGTCACATGTTGTGCGAGTTACATGACCGCATAGCAATGCTGCACATCCTCGGCTGGATGTCAAACATACGGCTTGACCTTTTTCTCGCTCGAAGCACTATACTGTTATAATGGGCACCCAACAAAGGACGGCTGAGCTTACCTTAGGCATTTCAAACTTGTGCCTCTTGTTCCCCTTGCATTAAATCACCTAGCAGTGCAGAATAAGCAGACAGTCGTATTTCTGAGGTATATTAACACACACATAAAGTACAGCTACAAACACTAATAATAGTCCATTAGTTCTTAAGTGCTTGGAGACTGAGTTCATTTGCATTGCAGTGTATGAGCAAAGTACCTTTTCCTTTCTATTTTCATCACAATTCTGCTGAAACGTCTTTATTTCAAGTCCTCATCAGCCATTGATTTTTTTCTCTTGCCTGGTATAAAGAGAGGTAAAACATGTCTGACTGTACAGCCGCTGGATATGAATCAACACTGGCAAAAGGACAACAGTAATCACATTCACCTAATCTCCCGTGACAGATTCAGGACATGCTTTTCATTATACCCAAACTGAATAACTGAGCAATAAGCACTGATTCAGAGTTGACTCAAATCCCGCTCCAAACCAGCAAAGAGATTGCCGCTCCTGTGTGGTTGATGACACACTATATTTGCTCAGGTTCATGTTGAGAAAATATGTGAACTTTCTTATTCATTCTCTCTTTGAAGTAACTTATACATCATATACAGTATGTGACAGATCTTACTT
Organism: Triplophysa rosa; assembly: GCF_024868665.1. Taxonomy (NCBI): domain Eukaryota; kingdom Metazoa; phylum Chordata; class Actinopteri; order Cypriniformes; family Nemacheilidae; genus Triplophysa; species Triplophysa rosa. Next base: position 9,155,642 of record NC_079902.1, read on the forward strand.
CTTTCAATGGCAATACATTGTCTAAATATACTTAGTAATTATTCCTGTCTATCAGTGGTGTAAGGTATTGGAGTACATGTAACTAGTTACTGTACTTAAGTATCTTTTTGGCTACTTTGTAGTTGTACTGAGTATTAAAGATATTAGCAACTTTTACTCTCTACTTCACTACATTTGACTACAGTATATGAACTCTTTACTCCACTTGTAATGACTAATGCAATTACACATTACATTTTGCATGGCACCTAACTTTTTCTACAGCAGTTAATTTCTGCTACAGAAGAAGCAATATTTCCATTTACAGGGCATTGAAGGTCTTGAGCATTTTGCCCTAACTTACTGAAACTTATCAACATGGCTTCTTTATGCGAATGCAGGTGCATTATCAGGTAGCTGACATCGCTGGTGTTTTATGTGGGAAGAGGACGTGACTGCAGCCGGCGATAAGGCCAAAACCAGTGCGATAAGGCCAATGTCCAGTGCAAAAAGGTTTTGACTTTTGTAATTTTACTAAACATTATTTTATTTATCTGTTTTAATGAAGAGAGATTTTTGAAGGATATTGGTTTCCTTATGAGCACTTGGAGTCAACCTTGATTTGTTGCAATTTTGAGGTGTTCAGTTTGATGCGATTGCTCTCCTCAAGAATCAACCAGGACCGGCCCAACCCTTAACGGGGCCCTAAGCAGAACTTTATTTGGGGTCCCCCTGTGTCCCCAATACATTCGACTATTGTCAATGTTTGATTATTTGCACACACACTTTAAACCTAACACACCCAACTCTATTAGTTGTAGCTGTGTTTGGGATGTAGGAATGCCATAAAAACAAAAACACATGAACCTTGCATTACAAGTGTATTGTGATTGTCAAAACATTTGATGATTTCATTACTTCCAATTTTAGGTGAACTGTCCCTTTAAATTCTGAGCACAGACCATTAAAAGGTTGTGGAATTTATTGTTCAATGCATTTAACTATTTGCAAAGATTTTATTTAAAAAATAATTTTTATTTTCTTTTAACCACAACCTATAGACATCCTTTTAAAGCCACACAGCTCTTGAGGATGATTTAATATTTTTTTATTTAGTGAATTAACTTGATAACCATTACAATAATTTACAATATGAACACAATTATTCTTAACCTTATCCCAAAATAAAACACTGAATTGACGGATAATATAAATGACATGAATCTCGTAAATGACATATTTTTCATCTAAATCAGCATTTTGTCGTTTGCATCGGTGTATAATGTCGGATGTTCAACATTTCAATCGTTAAACACTAAACAGTTGTCAAATATTGAATGTTTTTAGTCACTTACAGTATGTTGTGTGTTGCACAGCACTCTTTCAACTTTCAAAGGTCTAGAGTGGGATTTATAGCGGCCACCAGCGGTGAGTTTGAGAAACGCAACTCATCTCTCAGTCCAAACACGATGGTGGCCACCACAGTAAAAAAAGATGTCGTCGGCTGAGACAGCGTGTCTTTTCATGTTGACGCGGGGATGAGATCATGTGGGCATTAGAAAGACTGTAGAAAGAGCGATGTCTGATTTATTACATTAAATAAAGGGTCTGTGGTTTTTAAGTATAAAAACAAGGATTAAAGTCAGGGAGGTGCTAGGACCGTTAATAGAGAATGTGAAGCTGACGTCACGCCTGATGTTGCATGTTGCAGTGACGCCGCCATCTTGGGAGGATAGTACTCCACAGCGATTATTGTTTTGATTTGTACCGTTACTTGTTTTGTTTGATATATGGTGAAATCGAAAGCGAAAAAACCATGGCCTTTTCCTGAACGACTCCGCATAATGCTATTGCAGTTTTTAACACAACAAGACCAACCTACCATAGTTATATTTCCTAATCAAACAAGAAAAACAAAACACTGCATTGAACGCACTAGCAGCCATCCTCCCAAGATGGCGCAACATTCAACGCGGCGTGACGTCGATCAACAAACTCTATATAATAAAGACTTTCCAACAGAGATGAGTTAGGACCAGCAGTACTAAGCCTTTCAGCGGAGATGCACATAGATATCTATTGAGATATCCAGCAGAGAGACGTTGGAGAGAAAATATGTCTAAAAATCACCCCAGAGGAGGTGGCTTTGATTCGAATCAGTATGCGAGTAACATTGGTTTTTCTGTAGAACAACTATTTGTTGTTGTTGCAATTGCTGTGTAATCCGTTACACAGCTAATATTACAACAACAAAAGTTTTGAACGTCATTGTTTATCTGGAACCAGTGTGCTGCTTGCATATACTTGTGTCGTCTTCGCTTATTTTATTCTGTTGCATTATTATTTGCGTGGTCTAAGCTATGATAAAGCTAAGCATTTCATGCTTGCATTGCACAGCACGTTTGAGGGCAGAGCTAGCTAACAGTAAATACCAACGCTGTTAAAGGCCTTTGATCTGACAGCAAGATAGCAGTTAGGAGTAAGTTAGTAGACTTTTTCCCCCCTTTATAAAGTCAGGGACAACCAGACTACGTACCGCAGGGTAGAGGCAGAGGAAACGTTCTTTGTAGAGTTGTTTGTCCGTTTAGGGCTACTGTACAAAACATGGTGGCGAATTCAATGTATTTAGGCCCGCTCTGCATGTAGATAGAAATAGCTCATTCTAAGGTAATACAAACATAACGGATAATTACATAAGGTCTTTATACACCTCTGAAGAAATAGTTGTATATTATATTGCATTTCTGTCAATAGATCCTCCTGAAAACCCCACATTGCTCCTTTAAACTGAAGCGTCTTGCTGAACAGCTGAAGACGTGACAGTAGCTCCATCTTCTTTGATTTGATTGGTCACCGCTCGGCTCTGTAACCAGTAACTCCCGCCTCCTTTCATTTGATTGTTCACCTCACTTATTTTGATTTGCAAAGTTGCTTTTAGTCAGTAATTTCACAAATTTTGACACAAGCCACCTGAGGTGGGTAGAGTAGCCAAAATCTTTACTCAAGTAAAAGTACAAGTAACCAGAGAAATTGTTACTCAAGTAAAAGTAAAGTCACTATTTTAAAAATTACTTGAGTAAAAGTAAAAAAGTATGCAATGAAAAAACTACTCAAGTAGTTAGTTACTTAGTTACTTTGTATCTGATTATATCACCTACTACATAAAATTAATATTAACGCCAATATTTGAATATTACATTTTAATCAATATTTTTAATTATCATAAGCAGATATCTTTGCAATATACTAGAGAGACTAAAGAATAGACAAACACAGAAGAGACAAGCATTTCTGTAAATTTCATCTAGTCCTGATGTCAATGTAGTTTACACAACTTATTTAGAATAATAGACCATGTCAAACTAAAGCATGAACTAAACTCAGAGCATTTCCTAAGATGATCTAGAACATCTGCAGTGCTCTCTTAAATGAAATACACATTTTTGAACAAAGTTCATGTTTTCTCGTGTTGTGTCCCGTGTGTGTTGTGAAACGCTCTTACTTGTAAACAAACAGTAAACAGTGAACCACACGCCCATCAACACGTTTTCTTCCTTCTGTTCTTCAAATGTATATTTCTGCAGGCCCACGTCTCTGTGTCTGACAGGTAACGCGCATGTTTCTGTGTCTGACGAACAGGTCGCGCGGGTGCGCGCATATGGCGGGCATTTATCATTGCTGGCAAACAATATGACACATTTGCAGTTTTGATTGTATAGATATAGATTCATATCCACTTCATCCAACGCTCTTTGTGTTCTGCGTGTTCTTAAGTTTCGCCCTACGAGGAGTGAGTAATCCTGCTTCAGATGATTCAGATCGTGCTGCGAACTGAACAAATCACTTGAACTGATTCATTAGCCTATTCAAATGGTTTTGCCCATTGTTCAATTAATGCTTTCAAAGGAATCGACTCAAAAGAATCGATCACTCGGGAATGCCCGTAAAAAGAGACGACAACCTTGAAATAAACAACGCGTTTTAAAAAGCATATTTTAAAATGAAGGAACGAAGGAACGTAAGTTATGTAACGAAGTAAAAGTACAGATTTTCTATTACAAATTTACTCAAGTAAGAGTAAAATTACACACTTTTAATTTTACTTAAAAAGTACATATTTTCCAAAATGTTACTCAAGTAAATGTAACGAAGTAAATGTGGCGCGTTACTACCCACCTCTGCAAGCCACAGAAAAAATTGTGGGTACGGCCCTACGTGAGAAAATGGATGTGTGTCGTGAATATTTCACAAAAAGCTGTAATTTCATGTGCTCTTGGGGGTCACCTAGTGGCGGCGAGGCCCTAAGCAGCCGCTTAGTTATAGGGAGGGCTGGCTATGGAAACAACTTTTTCTTGTTTTTCTCTGACATGTCTCTTAGGTATTGAGGACTATAGTGCTACTTTGAGCCTACATTCAGTATGAGTAAAATACTCAAGCAGCCTACTGTTAAAATCAGATACTCTAAGACTTTTACGCAAGTCATTTTGGAATTCGATTACTTGTAACTTGTAATAGAGTAATTTTCATTGCAAGGTATCTGCACTTTTACTCAAGTATGGTTTTCAGGTACTCTTCTGCTGTCTATTCTTGACTTTGTAAGGCAGAAAATAAATGAAGTTCACAGTAAAAATAGAATTTACTGTTATGGCAAAAAGTTGATAATATAGCTTTTTGTCTATTTTTTGATGGTGGTGAATTTATAAAAATTCAACGGACCGGAGTCAATTATTCCGCTTATACCACGGTTACCACATTGTTCTGATGTTTGCTGTCAAGACATTTTTAAGGTATTTATACTTGAATGCGCTAATTTCTGATAGGATGGTAATTTAATAGGACTAATGGGCTAGTTGCACAAGATGGCGCTGGTGAGTCCGCAGACTAATTTCCGGTCATATAACACAATGTAAAGAGGATCTGCCATATCGCTTGTATATTACTTTCTTCTTTTTATCTAAAAAAGATAAAAAATCCTCCTTTTCCCAAACAGTGTTGTACGACCGGAAATTACTCTGCCGACTCTGGCGTGCCAAAAGCTCACCGGCACCATCTTGTGCAACTAACAAATTTCTTATGCGTCTCATCTGAAGCCGTTGCTTGAGCCTGTATGCAGTAAGAGTGAGTGAGCGAGAAGAAGGCTGTGTCCGAAATTGCCTACTTCCATACTATATAGTAGGCGAAAATGAGTATGAGTCATGAATAGTATGTCCGAAACCTCAGTATGCACCTCGCTATGCGCAAAACAGTAGGCGAGAAATACCCGGATGGTCTACAACAGGGGTTACTAACTAGCGGACTCCGGTCCGAATGCGGACCGCGAGATGCGTCCGTCCGGACCTCAAAGACTTTTGACATAATAAAAAAAATGAACGCCTAACATTATTTTCTAATGCAATAAAATGTATACCAGGCACATCAAGGTCCGCTCAGTAGCAGTTTGGGTCCTACGGCGCCACGGACAGTTAACATATGTGCACCGTCGCTAGGTAAGACGTCGTTGAGTGAAGAGAGTCGAGACAGACTCGCTGCACAGCGCGCAGACAGATGTAACAGTCAGTGACTGAAAAACAATGTCCTTTTCAAAAGTTAGAAAAGTTGACGCCGAAAACCATGTTTTCCGAGATGAATGGGTCGAGAGATTTGCATTTATTCTTCCTGCATCGACATGCACGAGACCGGTTTGTCTCATTTGCTCGGAGTCTGTTGCGGTTGTCAAAATTGGAAACTTTAAACGGCATTATGAAACTAGATGTGGACACTTTGAAGAAACTTACCCGCAGCAGTCCGAGGTAAGGACACGGAAAATATATTAGCTCAAAGCCCAGTAGTAGCGATCTACACGGGTCCTCCCTCACTCACTTAGCAATTTTAGTTGAAGACTCCTGGTCTACAACTTCCGCCGAAATTCGTGAGTGTCGATCGGATGGACACTTCTCTATCCCATGATGCCACGTGAGCTGAGCAACGGTCAAATTTCAAAAGCAAATCAAATAAATATAGCGGAAAACTTCATTCAATAAATGCATTTCTCGTGACTAAATTATGTTTTATCAATGCCCACGTCATAGGTCAAAGAGCCTACGGGTCACATGACCATAAAACATGGCGGATGCAGTATGTCCGAAATATATTCGTACTACTCCCACTCATACTATAGAATGTGCTGTTTTAGGTAGGTATGTCGGTACACGATCCGGGATGCCTGCACGATCCGTCCGCGCATGCGCATAATGACGTAGTAGGTAATTCTGTTTAGCGACGACACTGCACGATCTGTTCCACGCTTGAGCACCTTTGTACCGCGACTTTCACTACTGTCCACCTCTGGTCTCATGTCACTTCTGTGTGCACACTATGCGTTGAAATACTCTGTAACGTTTCCCCAGACTTGTTTGTAGTTCTTTCTTCATGTGCAGATAGTCTAGGCGGAAATGCATATTATGTTCCTTATTGTGTTCTGTAAACAGCATTGAAGGGATTATTCCTCATTTAGATTATATAGATAGATATATTAGCCTATATATAGACCCATACTAATACAAAATGAGTCGATTTAAAGTTAACTAATATTAGCAGCTTTTAATAAAAACCGTCTTTGACAATACTACTGACCTCAGNGAAGTCGTGGCCACGAGAAAGGATGTTGTTCCCTCACCATCGGATCTTGAGGGAACGACTTCACATCGAGTGGCCACAACATAAGGATGTCGTTACCTCAACAAGCTGATCTCGTTGCCACAACATAATATCGCGTTCCCACGAGGTAACATCTCGTGGCCACAACAAAACTAAGTGAAACAGCATGTCCCCTCCCGGTCCCGTAAGAAATAGATAGGACTATAATAATATTTATTTTTAATTAAGATATAGCGCTGAACTAATTAAAAAACACACATTCGTTTCCTTTTAGTCGTTTCTATTTTTTCCTGTGATAAATTAATAGGTTTAATTGCGATATGGCTGGGCTGCACGATTAAGTCAAAAGCATATTTTTTACATTATTCCCCTTGATATTGTAATTGTAATTATTAATGATGATTCGTCTTTACATTTTATAATGATTTCAAGGCTCCAATTTCGGCGCGGGATTGCGCATAATTTAAATCGCCTTAATAATGCGAGAAGTTCCGGCACAAGTGTTGGCCTATTTGCTTAATCTCGGATCAAATAATGAAATAAACATACTGACGAGAACGAAATGAAATCAACATGTGAAACAGTCTGTCTTTATTCTAGAATTTAATTATACAATCTCCGTACCAGCCTTCTCTGTCTTTAGGTCAAACTGGCCCATATTGCTTATACTGCGCTTCTGGAGCACTCCATCTTGTCCGAAAAGCAAAGTATGAAGTTATAAGCCTATTTCATACAGAGATCTCGGAAAATGAACTATCGGAAATAGTTCACGCATAATGTGTCCCAGGATTTGTCTCGGGATGTCATATTATCACGCAAAATGTGTTGCAGGATCGTTCGATTTTGGTTCACACTGCCAGTGATTTTCTGGAATGTGTGCGTGCGTTCACACACATATCGTAAAGTTCCAGCAAATATATAACATGTAATGTACTGTGTTACGTGCAAATTTTTTGTGAACGGTTAGGGCTGTCATGGTGATGAAATTTACTTGCGGTGGTTTAGGTGGCTCAATAGCCACTTTCCTTATATTTAGTTCCAAATATAGGCCCAAATAAGTTTTATTGTTGGGTTATTATTAAGTTGTATATATTGTTGCTTTTTAAATGTTAAATAAAGTACTTTATATTTATATATTTATTGGTAATTGCAGAACAACTAAGTACAATAAGAACAGCGCTTTTCTAAGATAATGATTAAGCCCAGCCAGCTTATATATAAGATAAATATGAAAAAAATAAAAAATTAAAGCAAATTGTTGTTCAGTGCATTTTTAAAGTGCCTTAATTCAATATATTATGAACGCAACGGAGTCTTAAGGAAGTAAAAATTAGACCGTATTTTTGCAACTGAAATATACAGCTGGGCATTTTATGTAAAATAGAGTCCTCTTTACTGATCATCTCTCTCGTAATGGCAAATGTTTTAACTGCAAACCTAGAATAAATAATGATAAATAAAGACTTTGTATGTGATAGTGTGCTAGCGCACAAGGAGAGTGCTAGTCACTATTTGTTTTGTGTTTCAGATTCCATTGATTCCAACCTGTCATTCTCATACAAGATATATATTATATATATATATATATATAGGCCTATATTCTCGTGGGAAAAGCCTATTTATCACAGGCAGCACATGTACAGGTCTGTCCATCAGCTTCTCCCTGCGGTTTCGACTCCAGCTTCAGGGTTCCCAAACCAAACTGCGCACTTGATGCTATTACACTAGAAAAAAACTGATTTCTTCATAGCGGAAAGAAGCACGGTTTATTATGCTTTTAAGAGATACAACCGTAGGATAATCAATTATTTCAGGAGCATAATGTTTATATAAAGAATAGGGCATGCAGTTGCCTCACAGAGTTTTAAAACATTTAAAAAACAATTTCGATGTAAAGTTTATCAACATTAATAATCGCAAAGACAAGTAATGATTTTGCCCTAATCATGCAGCCCTACCATAAGGTATTTTAATTTTACAATATAGACTTATTCATTCATGACAAGAAAAAATTTTACTTTCACTTTTTATTACTTTGGTCATGTATATATTGGCAAATAACGTTGGCTATACGTTTAGTAAAAAAGAGAGCAAATAACGAACTTTTATATTTTGTTTTGAACTATACATTATGAAATTACTTTTTCCATTTGAGTACTCAGAAAGGAGCTATATAAATGTAACGAATGACGAATTATTTGCATCAAATACTTAATTTATCTTGCAATAGACGATCGCCACAGCATAATGAGAACAATAATGACAATTCATATCAATAGGGTGCAGTTAAGCGCTGTTGTTTGTTACATGTATGACTCATATTTTAAAGAATTAAGATTGTTATGCCTTTCTTTTTTCTTTACTGGCCGTTTGTGTTATGTCGTGTGACTCGAGCCTTTTGTGTGCTCAGATTTTTTATTATAAATGTAGACGCGCGTCAAACGCACTGAAAGCAGCATTGGTGGTCTGATGGTATGCAACGACAGACGGCGCGTTTTTAAATGTTAATGGCCCTATACACACTTTCCACACGTTTATTTTTTATTTCTTCCAATAAGTGGTCGGGACACAATCGACAAAACGTGGTGGGGACATATCCCATCAGTCTCACCCTCAAATTACGCCTATGGAAAGTACAATGAACCAACCATAGACTGTCCAGAATAAACGCGTCAACCAACAAGCAAGTGTCATTATTGGAATAATAGTGCACAACAACAGCCAAGTGACCCGAACCGTATCCCCTCTAGTGCAAGTGTCACATGTCACGGTCCCACCGTCTTGTTTATGAAATTCTAGTCGTGTGGTGGGATCGGGGCAGAGTCCTTGGGTTTTATGTGGGAAGACCATGAGATGTTTAGGTTTTTACCTCTCATGTGTTTTTCCAGTGTCTCGTCTCTGTTCCCGCCATCTCGTTTCCTCGTTATCCTTCCCTGAGTGTTTAATGTCTCACACCTGCCCCATGTAATTATCCCTCGTTTGTCTTCTCTATTTATACCCTCTTGTTTCTTTGTCCTGTACTCGTGTATTGTACTATGTATGTGAGTGTACTGCGTGGTGTTTGTGTTCATGCTCGTGTTGTCATCCGTGGTCCTGTTTTGTGCCTTGTATTATTTAAGATGTCTGGTCGTGTCCTTTAGTTTAGTTTATTGTTCATGTTTTCATTTTGTCCCCCTCGTGGGAAGTCTTTTGTTTTATACATATATATTTCTTAGTTCTGTTTTTCCCCCCATTGTGGGTGTTTTTGTTCTGTTTTCTATTTTGTTTAAAATAAATATCTGTTAACCCCTTCACTGCCTGCCTGCGCTTGGGTTCCTCTGCTCAGACCGTGACATCACAACCAATTGCCTATTATTGTATTGCGCGCGATGGTGCAAGACAGCTTTCAAATGAAAATTGGCAATAAATAATTCTATATATTGCACCAAACTGTTTTTTCCATCCATTCACTAATCGTTTATTATTATTCAATATTTGTATATTACTATTATTACAATCACTGTATATTACAGTAAAATGCCCTGCTGTATATTGCAATTGCAAAAATACGGTCTAATTTTTACTTCCTTAAGACTCCGTTGCGTTCATAATATATTGAATTAAGGCACTTTAAAAATGCACTGAACAACAATTTGCTTTAATTTTTTTTTTCATATTTATCTTATATATAAGCTGGCTGGGCTTAATCATTATCTTAGAAAAGCGCTGTTCTTATTGTACTTAGTTGTTCTGCAATTACCAATAAATATATAAATATAAAGTACTTTATTTAACATTTAAAAAGCAACAATATATACAACATAATAATAACCCAACAATAAATCTTATTTGGGCCTATATTTGGAACTAAATATAAGGAAAGTGGCTATTGAGCCACCTAAACCACCGCAAGTAAATTTCATTCACCATGACAGCCCTAACCGTTCACAAAAAAATTGCACGTAACACAGTACATTACATGTTATATATTTGCTGGAACTTTACGATATGTGTGTGAACGCACGCACACATTCCAGAAAATCACTGGCAGTGTGAACCAAAATCGAACGATCCTGCAACACATTTTGCGTGATAATATGACATCCCGAGACAAATCCTGGGACACATTATGCGTGAACTATTTCCGATAGTTCATTTTCCGAGATCTCTGTATGAAATAGGCTTATAACTTCATACTTTGCTTTTCGGACAAGATGGAGTGCTCCAGAAGCGCAGTATAAGCAATATGGGCCAGTTTGACCTAAAGACAGAGAAGGCTGGTACGGAGATTGTATAATTAAATTCTAGAATAAAGACAGACTGTTTCACATGTTGATTTCATTTCGTTCTCGTCAGTATGTTTATTTCATTATTTGATCCGAGATTAAGCAAATAGGCCAACACTTGTGCCGGAACTTCTCGCATTATTAAGGCGATTTAAATTATGCGCAATCCCGCGCCGAAATTGGAGCCTTGAAATCATTATAAAATGTAAAGACGAATCATCATTAATAATTACAATTACAATATCAAGGGGAATAATGTAAAAAATATGCTTTTGACTTAATCGTGCAGCCCAGCCATATCGCAATTAAACCTATTAATTTATCACAGGAAAAAATAGAAACGACTAAAAGGAAACGAATGTGTGTTTTTTAATTAGTTCAGCGCTATATCTTAATTAAAAATAAATATTATTATAGTCCTATCTATTTCTGATAGTTAGCGCTAATAGACGCGCACGCATTTAAGTCGTGGCCACAAGATACGGATGTCGTTTCCTCAACATACGAAGTCGTGGCCACAAGATATAGGATGTCGTTCCCTCAACATACTAAGTCGTGGCCACAAGATAAGGAAGTCGTTCCCTCAACATACGAAGTCGTGGCCACGAGATAAGGATGTCGTTCCCTCAACATACAAGTCGTGGCCACGAGAAAGGAGTGTTCCCTCACCATGGATCTTGAGGGAACGACTTCACATCGTGGCCACAACATAAGGATGTCGTTACCTCAACAAGCTGATCTCGTTGCCACAACATAATATCGCGTTCCCACAGTATCGGTCGTTCCCACGAGGTAAATCTCGTGGCCACAACAAAACTAAGTGAAACGAGCATGTCCCCTCCCGGTCTCCGTAGTTGAGCGATCTGCTGTGACATCACTTAAGTTGAATTGTGGATATAGAGCAGCTTGAATGTACATATGAAGTCTGTGAAAACGAGGGGATGAGGGTTGTCCATTAAACTTTACCTATTGTTCACTTCACAAGTGAAACGCACTCAAAATGCGGCGGAGCACTAGTTGACGAAGCTGCCTATAAGATTTCGTCAGCGGTAGTGGGCAGGAGTATTTCCGGTCGATTACACTGTATGGAAATAGATATTTTGGCAGGCAACATATGAGCAGTTTTTTATAATAAAATAAGAAACTGTATATCAGTGATATGACAGAAATCCTCTGTACATTTCTGAGACCTCGTTAACCAACACAACACATCTCTTTGGCAGTTATCCTTGGTTCTTTTTCTACCATTCGCACTATCCTTCTGTTCAATCTGGGGTCGATTTTCCTCTTGCGGCGCGCCGGGAGGTTGGTACAATTCCATGGACCTTAAACTTCTTAATAATATTTGCAAACTGTTGTCACAGGAAATCGAGTGCTTGGAGATGGTCTTGTAGCCTTTACCTTTACCATGCTTGTCTATAGATTTTCTTTCATGCTGCAATTTGAAAATCTTTATATTTCCTAATTCAGAAACACAGTCACTCTTCTTTAAAATTGGTGGGAAAAGGTATGGTCTGTTGTTATTCTAATGAAAATGTTACTTTTTGAATCAACAAGATGTTATGTGAAAAATATGATTTGCAATTGATATAAGAAATATCATAAGGTGTTAAATAGTATTCCAAGGCTGTTAGTTGTTAAATAGTTGCAGTGTATCTGTCATTTGAGAGCCACGTCGCCAACACCTGTAAAATTGCGTTTTTCCATTTTAAGAATATATCTAAACTACGTCATATGCTGTCAATCTCAGATGCAGAGAAGTTAATTCATGCATTCATGACATCAAGACTAGATTACTGTAATGCACTGTTAGGTGGTTGCCCTGCAGGCTTATTACAAAAACTCCAATTGGTCCAAAACGCGGCAGCTCGAGTTCTTACACGTACAAAAAAGTATGAACATATTAGCCCGGTTCTGTCAACCTTGCACTGGTTACCTATAAAGCATCGCTTAACTTTAAAATCTTGCTTATTAACTATAAAGCCTTACATGGTTTAGCTCCTCAGTACTTGAATGAACTCCTTTTGTATTACAGTCCTTCACGTGCATTACGCTCTCAGGCGTCCTGTCAGTTGGTAATACCTAGAATTTCAAAATCAAGTGCAGGTGGTAGATCCTTTTCCTATCTAGCGCCTAAACTTTGGAATAGTCTTCCCTGCACTGTCCGGGAGGCAGACACACTCTGTCAGTTTAAATCTAGACTAAAGACGCATCTTTTTAATCTTGCATACACTACTCTTCCATAATATAAATCTTCAGAGGGTTTAGGCTGCATTAGTTAGATCAACCGGAACCAAAAACACAACTGATGTACTTGTTGCATCAAAGAGTACAGAACAGTACTCTACTCTCAGCCAGTCTTGTTCATTGTTCCAAGGTTACCACAGCGAGCAGGATGCAGTTCATGGCCTGACCTGATGGTAGAGGGAGAATGGGAAGTGGGGACCTGACAAGAGCTGAGATGATAGAGCTGGATAAAGAAGGACGCGGTCTCTTGACATGTTTTCACCACAAAATTTCAAATGCTATTAGATTATTAATGATAATCTTAAACTATAATTTATTTTATTATTAAGTTTATTTATTTTATTTAGCCTTGTTGTGCAAGTTCTCTGGAGCTTGTGCAGAGGCAGCAGCTTTTGCCAGAGGGGAACTGGAATCCCCTGGTTGGGCCTGGGTTCTCCTGAGGTTTTTTTTCTCGATTAGAGTTTTGGGTTCCTCGCCACCGTTTGCATACTGTTTTTGCACTATCTGCCTGACCGGGGGGGCTGCTTTAGAATCTTAAAGTTTTACTTAATTAATATTGCATATAGGAATTATTATCTGTTATATTTGACCTGTGCTTCTCTCTCTTTATCCTAAATGTGTGCTCTCACTGAGCGTGTGTGTGTGTGTCGTACTTGTCTGTGTACGTACGTGTGTGTGTGTTGTGTGTGTGTGTGTGCGTGCGCATCCTGTGTGTGTGTCTCTGTGTCTGTGTGTGTTGGTGCGTGTGCGTGTTGTGTGTGTGGAGTGTTTTGTGTGTGGGTGTGTCTGTCTTCTGTGTTTTCAACCTTTTCTTGTTTTTGCAGGTACAACTTTGATTGTTTTGCTTGTAGTCAATGTGTCTCATGTGCAGCTGCTTTGTAACAATGAAAATTGTAAAAGCGCTATATAAATAAAGTTGAGTTGAGTGTATCCTGTGGCAGCAGGCCAAGGACCAATCAGCATCGCCATGGCAACGGCACAATCAAGCCTCTGCACCTGCCAGTAGTCAGCACCTGAACCCCCTCAAGCTCAGGCTATATAAGCAGCAGAGAAAGAGGAGAGGGTGAGCTTGTTCTCCTTCTGACATTGCATGACTAACACGGTGCTGGCTTCTTTGCTACAGAGTCTAGCGGCGGACGACTGGCAGACACAGAGCACGACTGCCAATGGGAAATGGACGAGCTAATTCCCCCACAACTAGCACCACTGGTTGTACCGTCACTTTTGTTTAATAAACCACCCTCCGGGGCCTGTAAAGTTGAAGTACTGTGTCGGTTTTGCTTTCTGCCCGCCACAATCCTTAGCTATTCATTTACCATCTTTACAGATAAATGGGTTGGATTTTATTAGGAAGTTTTCCAAACAAACTAATACAAACTTTATTAACCCATGATCAATTTCCAACAGGATGTGTAATCTGAGCGGTGCCAAAGGCTGATTGCCTCCATGCCACGCCGCATTGATGCAGTAATTCATGCAAAAGGAGGCCCAACCAAGTATTGAGTGCATAGAAATTAACATACTTTTCAGAAGCCTGACATTTCTGTTTAAAATATCCTTTTTTTTATTGATCTTATGTAATATTCTAATTTGTTGAGATAGTGAATTGGTGGGTTTTTGATAAATGTGAGCCAAAATCATCACAATTAAAAGAACCAAAGACTTAAACTATTTCAGGCTGTGTGCATTGAATTTATTTAATACATGAGTTTCACAATTTGAGTTGAATTACTGAAATAAATGAACTTTTCCACGACATACTAATTTGAGATGCACTTGTATGTATTTTGGGGAAATTCAATATTCATAAGTGTAAGTGATTTAAAACAAAATCATTGTTTTGGATATTTCAAAAATAATTTTGGAATTACTGTAAATCGTTAAGTAAAATTAAATCGAAAGTAGGGAGAAAGTTATTTAAATTGTTTGAAGAATTTGAGCTGTTAGAAGACCCTGATGTTTAGAAGGTTTACTGTCGTTTTCTTATCTTTTTTTCCACTCTGTATTTCACTCAGTACTTTTGTTTCTCTTGTTCTTAATTTGGTATTTTTTGTATCTGTTTTGCCTTAGAACTTCTTATTTAATTTTGAAATGCCTTATTGTGTTTGTATTTCTGAAGCATAATAATAAAAAATATATAAATTAATCATTATTATTACTATTGGACATTGCAGCACACGACAACCATCTAGTGGTCGACTCGTACATAGTATCCACAATGTTACACTAGATGCGAGTAGGTGCTGCTGGAGTCACTTTTTAACAGTGAAATGAGGTTCAGGCGATTTAACTATTTATAGAGCTCGCTCTTGATTTGATAGGACGGGGGACGTAATAGCTAATGACGTGCAGCTGCGTAATTATTTGCACGTGCTCCTCCCGAACTTTTTTAATAAAACATCATTTTGCGAGGACACAGGACATGTCGTAAGGATGAAAGCTCAAGTCTTCTGCGTGCTGTGTGCGGGTGGTGTTTTATTATGTCTATTAAAGCCAACAGCCGCTACTTCGCCGCAAAGACCAGACTGGGAAGGTGAGAACACCACGCAAAGACCAGACTGGGAAGGTGAGAACACCGCGCAAAGACCAGACTGGGAAGGTGAGAACACCGCGCAAAGACCAGACTGGGAAGGTGGGAACACCGCGGAAAGACCAGACTGGGAAGGTGGGAACACCGCGGAAAGACCAGACTGGGAAGGTGAGAACACCGCGCAAAGACCAGACTGGGAAGGTGAGAACACCGCGCAAAGACCAGACTGGGAAGGTGAGAACATTGCGCCACCGCGAGACTGGGAAGGTGAGAGCATTGGTGTTCTTTTGGCATGTTTACTCTCCTTACAGCACACCGAAGTCCACAGTGGGTGACGCGGGGGCGTGTGTGTCTCTTCTGTAGTGAATAGTGAGCAGTCATTGTCCGCGGAGGTTGACGGTCGTGCCGTCCAGTCGGGGATGTGTGTTTCTGATAAAGCTTGTACTGGAGAACACAAATGCTGTTTTTGACTGTGCGTGCGCGCGTCCGTCAGTCCCACCTGCTTTCAGCGAGTTCACTACCTCAGTCTCCTAAAACACTTATCCATGCGTGTTTGTATGTGAGAGTCACATTACAATGTTTATTTTTAGCCACATAAAATTTATGTAAAGATGTATGCATCATTGAAACGGAATTTTTTTTTGTATGTTGTGCAAACATATTTTGTGACTGTTCCTTTTCCAAAACGACCAACAATTTCCCTCCAATAAAGTTATTTACACTTTGACTATATAAACCATGGCTAACTTTTCTAAGTGTAAAACCCATTGTATTTTACTATAGCCTAGTTCTACTACAAATATCATGGTTAAATTAGTTATAGTGTTAAAACCGTAGTCTGTTAAATTTGTTTACTGTGGTTTATTTACAAATATAGATGAACCACTTTTGTTACTGTAGTTTAAGAGAAAACCGTTAGTCTATATGCTTATTTAAAACTAAATTCAAAGAATATTTCTATTGTGCATGATTTAAAAATTGTCAACTTTTGCAAAAGCTGTAAAACTTGTATTTAGGATCCACAAAATGGCTATGAACTTGGCCTTAGCAATACAAAGAAGCTTGCCAATTTATTCCAGAAATGTTTACTACCATAGTTTTCTCGTATGTTGAGGGAACGACATCCGTATCTCGTGGCCACGACTTCGTATGTTGAGGGAACGACATCCGTATCTCGTGGCCACGACTTCGTATGTTGAGGGAACGACTTCCGTATCTCGTGGCCACGACTTCGTATGTTGAGGGAACGACATCCTTATCTTGTGGCCACGACTTAGTATGTTGAGGGAACGACATCCGTATCTTGTGGCCACGACTTAATATGGAACGTTGATGAACAGAGAATCAACATGGATCAGCACGATTTTTTAGACTTTTTAAGGCAACGCAACATTGAGGAGGAAAACATAGCCCAAATCGAACAAGACAAGGTGATGGGCCATTTATTTGCTTATAAATATGTAAGAGGCTAGTTTTTTAAAGTGTTAATATGTGTGTCACATCGTGTCCACACCACACGCCACACGAACCTTTTCAGATATAGAATTCAGCTTGTGGTGTATTGTTGCTGCAGCTAGTGTGGACAAAGTCTTTAAATAACATCGAAAAATAACTTTTCTAGCGTGTTGAGACGTTGGGCATGTAGACACGTATGTGTTTTACGGAAATTCGTTCGTACTTTATGAAGGCAGACCGTAAACAAGATCGTACAAAATTCATACGAACTAGCCACCTTCCTACAAATTGCCCTAAAATTGTGTTGGACAAGCATAGTACGTTCATATGCAATGAAACCATGCATCACAGAACTGACATTTGTAAATGAGTTAAAGGAGAATACGCTTTTAATCCCAAATTTCCCATTTCCTTGATATTCCACACTTTATTTTCATGCCTTTATGCCACAGCGTGGCGGAAAAGGTTGAAGCTGGCAGAACATGTAGCAATTAGGGATGTGCACATCGATGCTGCAGTATCGATACATCGATATTCAAAAGCTGCCATTTAGGTATCGATATTTTCTGAAAAGTATCGATTATCTTGTTAATTACATTAATAGTTTCAGCATAACTAAATGTTAGCTCTGCGCATGCCGATCAGTGACGCTATATTATGAAAGTAGCTCTCGCGGCAGTTTGACGTCACGCACGGATCGGTCGCCGGCTGCGCAGCGCGAGCGACGCGTGGTCACGTGATATTCAGGCACGTACACACACAACACGCATGCATTGCACACTTCCGCATCAAATAGAGGAGATGTTGACATGTTGCTTTTCTTAAACTCTAATCTACAATTTAAAGATAAGGAATTCTTAATCGGCAATTGAAGTGAAACACAAGTGAAAGTATGCACAGTTTATGTTGTTTGTAATTTTGTTAATTGTATTAAGATTTTTGCTAGTTAATCAATATATAATTTTTTTTTAAATACTGTATGTAATAGTACAAAAAGAATGTTAAAGCCTAAGAAAAATGGCCTGTTTAAAAATAAAAAGACAGTGAAAAATGCACATTTTTTTGTTCATTTTATTAGGATTTATGTTATTTAATCAATATTTTTGTAAGAAGGTTGTTTAAACAGTTTATTTATTTGTTTAAATTGCTTTTTTAATAAATTTGTTATTAGTAGCCAGTACAAGTATGTAATTTGTTTTTTTAATTGTAATTAGATTTTTATTTTAAAAAGCATCAGTATCGGTATCGGCATCGGTATCGGTAACATTTCAAGAAAGAGTATCGGTATCCTATCGAATAAAAAATTTGTGGTATCGCCCATCCCTAGTAGCAATGAAGGATTATATTGCAAGTTTGCCTCATATTTATAATTTTTTTTTGGCTGTAATAAATATGGGAATTGACTCATTGACTTCAACTGACTTCATTAAGTCTGTCAAATGGATACACACAAGGTATTTTTGACTGTCTTCTTGAGGTTTCCTGCCTTTAAGGCGGGGCACACATTTTATTTCGACTGGTGATTGGCGTTATATATCCTCGTTTTGTCAGTAACATTTACATTTAGGAATTTAGCAGACTCTTTTTTTACAAAGGGACTTACAAAATTGAGGAAACAATGAAGCGATAAATCTTAAGGAGTCCACTATAATACAAGAATTGCTACCACAACCAAGGTTAAAAAGTGCTTGGCAGTAGCCTACCTGCACGCAAAAAAATGCCTCATCATTTGAATGTTATTCAATTATGTGGCAATTTTCCACATAAAATTATTGCATTGATATTTTTTCTACTGTTTGTTGGATGAAATCAAACTTTTTCTGTTGGAACTATCACAATCACTTTCAACCAATATGATTAACTCAAACTTGGCTATATTACGACCTAATGTCATTTTTATTAAAATCGAACTTATATATTTATATTAAACCAATGTGTTTAAGCTGTTTTTTTTCACACTGATTTAATCTTGAACAATATTCTTGAATAAAAAATACATTTTTTCTTTTTTTTCCGAAAAATGCGCTTTTTGTTTTAGACTTTATGCATGCTCAATAAGGATTAAATAAATTGGTAATGAAAACAAGAGTCAAGAGTAATTTATTATTCGTCAATTTTTTGAGAAGTAAAAAATGCGTATTTACCTAATTTTATTTAATTTAGCAATTTAATTGTATTTTGCACCTAAACTGAAACTGAGATGAGAGAATGGCGTGGCCTAGCTGCCTCTAAATGCATCTTAGAAGTTGAAAATTACTTTGATCCAAAAATCAACACAAAAATACAAACCGTTTTAATAAACTTAATCGCTTAGCAAACTGTAAAACAAGCCTATAGGCTTGCAGCCAGCCTGATGACTCAGTTTACTCGACAAAGCATGTGAAACAATATAAACATGATAATCATATGCCAATTAACGCGTGTGTTTATGTATGTTCTCTATGGGGTTTTTTTTGTGGGCAGTCTGCTTTATTGTTGTTTTTGTTCATTTAAGAGCACTTAAAATGCTTTTGTTCTGCATCCTTTAACTCAAATAAACTTAGGATATCATGTTAGTTAGTTGTGAATATAGCTTAGGCCTATTATAACTAAGCAGTATGTTCGAATCATTTATTACTGAAAATGACATTTACTTGTATTCAGTGATATTTGTGTTGCATTCGTTCAGTTGCTGTATAGCCGAACAAATGGCTCAAGTTTATTTCATTTCGACTCAGCGATGTGTTCCGCCGTAATTTATTGGTCTTCCTAAATTTGCACTTAATATATTAGCCTATATAAATTCTATTTAACTTTTTTTTCGTTTGACAATTTATGTTTAGCTTAAGATACAGTGTCGGCACCACCATCGGGCCCTATACGGGCCATGGCCCGGCCACTTCAGTTACTGTGCCCTCTCACTTTTTGAAATAATAATAAACGAAATCGTTTAAAACTATTTGCCACATGAATTTGATGAGCAATGATTAAAGAAACAATACGAGCAGAGGTTATAGGGCCCTAGTATGTCGTCTGTTTTATTTCTCAAATTCCGTTTTTCCTCTGCGTGTATTCTGGCTTTAAATGATTTAACTTTTCTGAATTATTTTTAAGAGGTAAATTAATTTTTGTTGAGCGAAAAGCGTGTCTAAAAAACCATGAAACTTAAACTTTTAATAAATTGTTATTAAATTGTTTAAGTTCGAAATGTAATAGAAACAAACATTTCATTATTTGAAATTCCGTTTAGTGAGAAAGTCATCGCTTTTTCAATCATGTCGCCATGATAAAAAAGGCGTATTATGTTAACAACAAGAATACATTATATTATGTGTTTTTGAAAACATTAAGCAACGTGAGTAAACAAATAATACAGAAAAAGCGCTTTTTATTTCATGCCAAGCGACAGATAAAACTTTTTAACATAGGCTGCAGCAGACGGTCCTATCACAACACATATTACCTTATACTGAACATACTGCACATATCGTTTACAGTTCTTGTTAAAGAAAACCAAGCTATCTGAAAAGCATGTGAAAGTCGGATGTAGATGAACTCCTCAGTCTGTGCAGACTCTGAGACAGACAGATGGCTTTAAGCGAGTTGATTTTTATTTTTTTGCTTTAATCATTTTGATTGATAAATATAATTTCAAACATTGCTTCATCTAATAGAGATGATGCTATTTTCTTCTAATGTCAGTTTTAGCCCATTATTTCCATCAATTAGATTTTGGGCCTAACCCCTACCCCTGCCTTTCATGCATTTAATGTTAAATTCTCCTTCAAATACCAGCGTTTACAATCTTAACCTAATTGAATATGTAGCTTTAGATTATTATACTTTTCTTATTATACATGTATTACTTATGGAGTTACAATGTCTGTCGTAATAAGTAAGAATAAACATTTTACACACTTTATTATTTTGGGAAAAATGGCTTATATAAAACCAACCCTCTAAGCAAACAAAAAAAAACTGATACCATTAGAATGCTTAGTATAAACTTACTAAATATTACATTATTGTGAAGCGTGAATAACTGTAATAGTGAAACTAAAGATAGAGGAAATCTATTTAGTGTACAGTTGTGAAGTTGTGTTCAGATTGTAAATGATAACAAAAGAAATTGAGCTATTAATTATATTTCATAATTTTCATCCTGAATGTGTGAATTAGAAATGCAAATGTTTTAAGCAAAAATTGTAATCCTAACCTTCACTTGTTTCTTTCAACAGATTGATGTATCTGTGATACCATTGATGTCAGAGAGCGAGCTAGCCAAGTACATTCCCTGTTATGGGGACAGAGTGGCAGTTGTGGCCTTTTGTCGAAAAAAGCAAGATTCCATTGCAAATACAGACAGAAAAAGTAACTTGTTCGAGAGGTTAAGGAAACGAGTATGCACCACATATCCCAAAGAAGAACATCGACAACAGATTTCAAAACGATATGTTGGAAACTCAAATGCCAAGAAGAAATCTAATCGCGTGGAACTGGGCTGGATGAACTTCAGTGCAAGAGACAATGACTTCAAACAAGTTCGGTCTGCTAAAGGTGGTGGAACCAGGCATGTCTCCATGGATGTGAAGTCAACAGTCAAAGATGTACAGAAACTAGCAGAGGGGCTCTTTTTTCCAAATGGTAAATCCAAACATCTAGAACTGCAAAGTCTTGACTGCAGCATTCGAGATTTCTCCCACAGAATGGTTGAATTAGAATGTACCATTGAAGATTTGTATGAAGAAACAAAGATTAAAATTCTCAGACTTTATCTTTTTACAAAAACCAACGGTACAGAAAGTGCTGCAGAGAATTCTGACACAAATCCTGAAGCAGATGTCATGTTGACCGAGGGTGCCCAAGATGATGGTCAAGCATCTAGCAGCTCCGGCATCAAAGAATGTGAAATAATTGACCTCACAACTTTAGAAGAGTCAGTGGAGACTAGTTTTATGTTACACAATGCACTTTATATCATGGACCAGCAAATATCAGTCATGCAGACTGAGACAGTGTTCGATTACATGGAGACAGAGAACAGGGATGGTATAATGCAAGAACAAATGGCAGCACTGATTCAGGAAACTGCTGAAAATGTGAACACAGTGCAAGAAGTATGGAGTCCAGAGGAAATCAACACCAATAGCACAGCACAAAGCGTAAGGATTGCAACTGATGTGGAAGAGTTGCCATTTGAGGACTCATTTGACAATGAGGTCACAATTGGAAGAGGTTTAAGTGATGTTGGGAATTTGGATGATACAATTCCACTTGAGGATCCTCCAAAGGCAATTATTTTGGTGCGAAGAGGACAAGCTCTGTGTGATTTGATGCGAGCTTTCAGTGACCCGGCATTAATGGACAAAGAGATCAGTATTCGTATGAAACTCCCTAATGGACAGATTGAAGAAGGTGTTGGACCAGGTGTTTTTCGTGACTGCTTGTCTGAATTCTGGGATGAATTCTATTCTAGGTGTGCTTTGGGTACCGATGTCAAGGTCCCATTTCTAAGATATGAATTTCAGAGTAATGAATGGCAAGCTGTTGCGAGAATATTGGTTAAAGGGTTGGATGCTGTCAAGTATTTCCCTATACGTCTTTCCCTGCCATTTCTTGAAGAAGCTTTATATGGTACTACATATAGCAGTGTCAAAGATTCCTTTATGCACTATGTGGCAAAACATGAGCGCGATGTTTTTGAAGAGGCAATGAGAAACTTCAGCTCAGTTGATCATGAGTCGCTACTTGATGTTCTAGATTCGAATGATTGTCATCACAGGCCTACAGAAGAAAATATTCCAGAACTTTTGGATCAGTTAGGCCACAAAGCTCTCATCCAAACCCTTATGTTTGTGATTGAGTCCTGGAGACCAATACTTAAGGATCTTGCTAATACTTTGCCACCACAGAAACTAGCAAACATTTTGCAAGAGCAAAAACCAACACCCAAGTGTGTGAGGGAAATTCTTGTTTTTCCTGAAGTGATGACAGCCCAGCAGAGTTGTGTATCTAGATTCTTGAAGAAATACATTATGGAATTGGATGACACCACCTTAAAAAACTTCTTGCGCTTTTGCACAGGGGCTGATTTGCTTACTGGTAACCGCATCACAGTGAATTTCATCGAAACAAGTGATTTTCAGTGTCGTCCACAAGCTCACACATGTGGTTGCTATCTTATGTTGCCTTTAAACTACCAGAACTATCCAGACCTTCGCAGCGACTTCAACGCTGTTCTTAACAGTTCTGTTTGGGTGATGGATATTGTATAAGCACTGCAGTGCTGGTAAGTATTCTAATAAATCTTAATTAAAATCTTAATTAAATGAAGAATTGACAAAGTAAATATCAATATCAATGCATATTAAATAATATTAAAAATTGAATAAGTAAACACAAACTTTGGGTAAATTTTGCATAGTCATTTTTTAACCAGTGTATTGTTTATTGCTTTTTCAGGTGATTTGTTGTGCAGTAACTGGAATGCGTAAGTCATTGCCTCAGTAATTGTGGAATGGTCCACATAAACCATGGTGTACTTAAACTGACAACAGAGGGTTTTTCTATGTTTAGGTGCTTAATGTGTTTCTTATGTTTTCCTTTATTATTTAGATTCGGTCTAATCTTATCAAATTATATTCTTATAATTCTGAAAACTAGAGAAGTTACAGAGGTGTGATTTTTGAAAAAAAATATGTTTGTTAACTCGTTTATGCAACACATTAGACAATTTAAACCAAACAGTTGTGCTGTTGCTCCTAGTGTCTTGTGGAACAAATGCATTTAAGAACCAAATTATAGGCCTATTGCTGTTTTGAATTGCAAAAAAAGTATTTGTTTTAAAGTTTTACAGTTAAATCTATGGCATTTCATGTAAACAGAATTTGTAAATTTGTGTTCATGTCATTTTTTTCTCAAAACCTTTGTTAAATTTGTTAACTTTTTTTCAGAAAGCTCATGGCACTTTAATTCCCTAGAACAAGTGGAAAAATTTGTTTAATAAGAAATGTTTATATCCATTCAGAGTTCCATCTGTTGCTTTTAAATGTTTAATAAATAAGTATTCATTGTTCAGACATCTTTTGTTTACTTTTTCATTTACATGCTGGCATACATTGTGAAATTTTTAAATTATGAAGTGTTTTTTAATCAATTTAATAGAAAATGCTGTGTCAGTAATTGACTGTAAATATGCACAGAATCCAAACCTAACAACATGTACAGTATGGAGATTAAGATTATTTACACAAAGGTCTACATTTTGGGCGTTTAAAGTCATACAGCTTCTTTGGCTTTGACATAGAAGTACTTAGTTAATACAGTTTGCAGATGATGAAATTTACATTGTGCTGTGATGAAAGTTTAAATCCAGATCTAGATACAATTTTGTTAGAAGTGAAGTCATGTCATAGCATTGTTAAATGACACTGTTGGAAGTCTCCATGCAATAATTGTCCAGTTAATTTATATTATTCTGTAATCTGGGAACGGATTGCATCCCGAAGTTCTACATATAGCTCAAATGCCTCTCGTCTGTCACTGGGGAATCTTAAATTCTGCTCCTCCATGAGAATTGTACATAGATCAAAAACCTCCTCATCACAAGGTATTGCTGACAGGAACATGCAAGCCTCTTGCGCGATCTGTAGATCACTGTCCGGTTGCACAATAAAGTCTTCGGTACCCCATAGTTGAGGTGCCATGAACATGATGTTTGGAATCCCGCAAGGAACATTGCAGTTCGCTGAAGGTCGAATCCGGTGCGCATTCCAAACAGTCGCGATGTCATCCAATTGCTCCTGCAATTAAACGTATACGAAAATGTAAGCATGAAACAAATAACAGTATTGTAGCATACATACATTTTTTCGAAGGGGCCCAATTGCAACGGCATCGACGTGTTTACACCGCGCAGCCCGGACCGGGATCACTGGGAGAAACACCATTTATTTAATATAGCCTATATCATTGCCTGGCAATACACATGCTACTGTGAATATGGCTTTTGATTGTGAGTGGACTGAAAAAATCTTAAATATAAACTTAAATATTATATTAAATAAATAAATATTAAAAATAAACTTAATCGATAGGCAATTTAATCATAGATCCTATAGTTTTGACCAATACATTTTTCCGCATCTAAGTGGACCCATGTGCACTGCACTGTTCTCTATTTCCTAAATGATAAATCAGCTAAAAATAGAGTTATCTTAATAGAGACGTATCTTAAAATATGTCGGTAGCATTGTTTTGTCTCAAGATGCACATCAGTAATGTTTGTTTCTAGGGCATTTTAATAAAAGCGACTATAGCCTAAATTAACTAAGGCATAGTCTTTGCTTATAGCCTAAGCCTTGTCTATGAAACCGGGCCTACAATTTTAGGATCACTTGCTGCTTTTTATTCATTATTTGGTCCAAGTAATTTATTTAAAAAATATATATTTTTAAAAATAAATAAAAATAAATCTTTTTTAAAATCTTTTTTTTCACAATCTTTTTTGTCCACAAAAGTAATTTAAAACATCGAAACAAACACTTTTTGATTAAAATATTTTAAAGATCATGAGAAACATTTTTGGTAGGTGATCCTAAACTTTTCACTGACCATTTATTCGCCTAAAAAATGTTGCGAAGTACAAGTACAGCTTTGAATTCATATGAATTCAAATTAAAACATAGAAACATTGGTAATAATAAAATACAAAATAACAAGTACGATAAACGAATAAAATAGGAATCTAAAATAATCGCATTTAGCACCTTTTAATTACGCAAGACTCTAAAAAGCACCACTGTAACTAAAATAATTGTAGGCTACTAAAGTCTCACTGCGGAGACGGCAAAAGGCAGCGTGAGGCGCGGGAAAGTGTCATGAACCCTATAGTACATTAATTTATTAAACATAGACATTTAAATATAGTCATTTATTGAAATTAAGTTAATACAGACCGTCATAAGGGGTGGCAAATGTAGTATAGAAGGTTGTTAAAATAACAATTGACTTACCTGAATAATATTTCGAAAACACAGCTGCAACAGTGCCTTATCCAGAAAATCTCCAGCAAACAGTCCCTCGTCTTTTAACTCTCCAAAAAACTGTATCCAGAATTCAATTCCTTCTTTGCGCATAAGCCCCCACCAACTTTCAATTCTTTGATTTGCTGAACTTACACCGGTGATGCAGCTGCGGGGCCCTGCGCGTTCATCACCATCGTTTCGTCTGAAAAACATCTGGATGTCACGCATGATCACATTCTCTGTTCCTAGGTCACATCTTATAACTCGTGGACATCCCCCAGAATTCATTACACTCTCAACGAAATAACCAGCGATGACTTGGGGGTTGCTGTTAGTGTGTGCTGCTTTGAGCCAGATAATTCTACGGGAAAATCCATCTATGCATCCGTTAATGCAGATTCCATATGGTTTAAGTTTATCATATGAATCTACATGCCAAATATAATTGGGTCCTTGAGAAAAATATCGCCGACGATGAAGTCGGCGTCGCTGACGCAGTAATGAACTTTCTGGATCAAGCTCTTTTAAAATTATTCGAACATCCTCTTTTCGCGCACGTATACCATGTTCCAGGCATTTTGTATGCATCCAGCGGTATCCGTGGAGGCGTCCGGGTCCGTTCAGCTGGTCAATGATAAATCCGATTATTTCATTCAAGTCAGCATATTTCCGACGGCAAAGCCCATTACTCTTTAGGAGGCGCTTTAGGGTCCTTTCACTAATAACTTTCCCATGTATCAATGCCAGAGACCGCACTATATCCTTATATGACATTCCTAAATTGAAGAAAAAGGTTATTTCATCTGTCATATCCATTGTACGACTGCTGTGCCATATGTGAGGCGGTAACAGTCATACATGGGTTACATTCAAGAATGTCGTTCCCTCAACATACGAAGTCGTGGCCACGAGATACGGATGTCGTTCCCTCAACATACGAAGTCGTGGCCACGAGATAAGGATGTCGTTCCCTCAACATACGAAGTCGTGGCCACGAGATAAGGATGTCGTTCCCTCAACATACAAAGTCGTGGCCACGAGAAGGTGTGTCTCAGCTTCCTCTGTGCCTTCACCAATTGCTGAGTGCAGCCAGGCTTCCGGATCCCCTGCTGCAGCCTCTGGCAGGAGCTGCCAGCCAGAACAAAATCCTGATAACCAGACACAAGCATGTCCGTCCTCCATAACTCAAACTCTGAGGAAGAGAGTTCCGAAGGATCAAATGTCCTGTTTTGAAAAACGCATGATCTCAGTAGTGGAGAGGGCATCCATCCCTGCTCCACAAGGTGCACAAAATTATGATGAAGATGAACATTTTCTAAGAAGCATTCTCCCAGTTTTGAGAAGGCTCCCAGACAAAAAGCGTTCAGTGGTTAAATTTCATATCCATCGTCTTGTTTACGAAGCTGAGAAAGAAACTAATTAGAGTGATACCTGCAAAAACTAAATAAGTAAATGGGGCCTACAGCTTTTTTCTCTGTTTATCTGGATATACCTATGTTCATGTTAGCATTCATGCATGGCCCATCCTTATTTTTTATTTTTATCTGTTTAATCTCATTTAATTATGTAATTGTGTCCTATTACAAGTCATTAATCTGCATGATTTATCTAGCAAAACTCACATTAATTAAACACAGCAATTGTTCAATGATGATTTTAGTTATGTACAAATCCATCTATGTCTACCTGAACAGTACTGCTTATATTAGAACAATTGATTTTGATGCTGTACAAACTTGGAAACAGCTCGCTGAATGTATGTGTCACAACTGGCATGAAAGAACCCAAATGCAGGCAGCGGGGATGAGGTTAACAGAATACGTTTATTGATAAAACAAAGAAACAAAACAAAGACCCGCGATGGGGTAAAACACGGGAACAAAAAAAAAACACTAAACGAAGACTAACTAAACACTGGACTGAATAAGCACTTGACAAACTAAACTAAACTAAACACTTACTGAGATGACAAAATAGCACAACAGGAACAGGCACAGGCAATACTGGAGAACACTAGACGAGCAACAAGACGAACTGAATACACAAGGCACATAGCACACACAATGACCGACACAGGACCATGAAACATGAGGGTATTATATAGGGAATACAAACGAGGGATAACGACACGGGGCAGGTGTGGGTAATCAAACACTCAGGGAAAGATAACAAGGAAACGAGAGGAGCGGGGCCAATGACGAGACACTGGAGAGAATGCATATTATTGTCAAAAGGACAATAATATGTTTCTCTCCACACATAACCAAAGACTTTGTCATGACTCTGCTACAGGACCAAGAAAAACATGACTAAATGAAGCAGAGCCATGACAGAACCCCCCCCCCCTTTAATGAGCACCTCCAGGTGCTCACCAAAGGGTAGACGGACGAGACAAGACAGACTGGGAGACAGACAGGACAAGGTAAAACAAAGAAAACAAAATCAAGGGCAGACAAGACACAATAACAACAGGACTAGGGTGGGACATCAAAAATAACAAACATGGGAGGGGGGTGGGACCAAACAAGGGCCCATAGGGGGCAGTCCATGGGGGTGGGGAGAAGTCCCAGTCCCCGGCTGCGCTCGAGGGCGTGGAGTCCTGGGGGACTTAGGGGGAGTCCTGGGGGGAACAGTCTTTGGCCCTGGGAGTTTCCCAGGGGTCGGCTTGGCTGCCGGACTGGGGACCGGCTGGAAGGCCGGCTGGAATGCCGGCTGGACAGGGCTTGACGCCGGCTGGAAGGCCGGCTGGACAGCGCTTGACGCCGGCTGGAAGGCCGGCTGGACAGGGCTTGATGCCGGCTGGAAGGCCGGCTGGATAGGGCTTGACGCCGGCTGGAAGGCCGGCTGGACAGGGCATGACGCCGGCTGGAAGGCCGGCTGCTGTACCGGCTGAGACGCCGGCTGGATCACCGGCTGGGACGCCGCCTCGATCACCGGCTGGGACGTCGGCTGGACCACCGGACTGGACGCCGGCTGCACCACCGGACTGGATGCCGGCTGCACCGGACCGGACGCCGGCTGGACCACCGGATGCCGGCTGGACCACCGGACCGGACGCCCGCTGGACCACCGGACTTGATGCCGGCTGGACCGGACTGGACTCCGGCTGCACCGGACTGGACGCCGGCTGCACCACCGGACCGGACGCCGGCTGGACCACCGGACTGGATGCCGGCTGGACCACCGGACTGGATGCCGGCTGGACCGGACTGGACGCCGGCTGCACCGGTCTGGACGCCGGCTGCACCGGACTGGACGCCGACTGGACCACCGGACTGGATGCCGGCTGCACCGGACTGGATACCGGCTACACTGGACTGGATGCCGGCTGCACCACCGGACTGGACGCCGGCCGCACCGGACTGGATGCCGGCTGCACCGGCGTGGACGCTCCTCCGCTGCGCCTCTCCCTCCTTCTCCGCACCATCGGATCCATAGCCGACCTTGGCGAATCCGTGGGGACCGGAGGGAGTTCTGCAGCGGAGGAGTCAGCCGACGTCATCCCCAGAATTTACATTGTCACGATTGGGCGTGGCAGAAGAACCCAAATGCAGACAGGCAGTGAAGGGGTTAATGGAACAAGACTTTAATAACAAAAACACCAAACAAAACACCCTCGATGGGGAAAACAGAACTGAGAGATTAATACACAACAAAAGACTTCCCACGAAGGGGCAAAACGAAAGCAAGAACAGTAAAAACTAAACTAAAGGACACGACCAAACGTCTTAAATCTACACACGACAAGGGTAAAACACAACACTCACAGAACACAGGCACGGCTAGGGACAGGAACACTTGACAAGCAAGGGACAGGAACACTTGTCAAGCAAGGGACAGGAACACTCGTCAAGCAAGGGACAGGAACACTCGACAAGCAAAACACAGTACATCCAGGGTACACATACATAGTACAATACACGAGCACAAGACAAAGACAAAGAAACATGAGGGCATTTATAGGTAAGACAAACGAAGGATAATGAGCGAGGGCAGGTGGGAAACATTAGACATGGAAGGGAAGCAATACATGAAATGAGAGGGGTGGGGCCAATGACGAGACACGAGAAAACACAGGAGAAGTAAAAGCAAACAACTCATGGCTTTCTCACATAAAACATAAGGGCTCTGTCTCGATCCTGCCACATGACTAGAAATTCATAAACAAGAAGGTAGGACCATGACATTAAATTTCACATTCACATTTTAAGTTAACTATGACATTTATTTGATGTCCACTGTACATGGAGATTTAGTTTGGATAATGTTGTGTGTAAAGCTTTTTTTTTTATTCAAATCTTTTGTTGTTTTTTTATGAAAAGGGGTGAGTTCAGGTTGGTAGGAAAACTTTTGACACTCATATTAATGTCAAAAAGTGACCCAATTAACCTGAAATCACCAATATGAAGACATAAAACTACGGAGACCGGGAGGGGACATGCTCGTTTCACTTAGTTTTGTTGTGGCCACGAGATATTACCTCGTGGGAACGTGATAATATGTTGTGGCCACGAGATGTTACCTCGTGGGAACGCGATATTATGTTGTGGCAACGAGATCAGCTTGTTGAGGTAACGACATCCTTATGTTGTGGCCACGCCATGTGAAGTCGTTCCCTCAAGATCCTATGGTGAGGGAACGACTTCCTTTCTCGTGGCCACGACTTTGTATGTTGAGGGAACGACATCCTTATCTCGTGGCCACGACTTCGTATGTTGAGGGAACGACTTCCTTATCTGTGGCCACGACTTGTATGTTGAGGGAACGACATCCTTATCTGTGGCCACGACTTAAATGCGTGCGCGTCTATTAGCGCTAACTATCAGAAATTACGGAGACCGGGAGGGGACATGCTCGTTTCACTTAGTTTTGTTGTGGCCACGAGATATTACCTCGTGGGAACGTGATAATATGTTGTGGCCACGAGATGTTACCTCGTGGGAACGCGATATTATGTTGTGGCAACGAGATCAGCTTGTTGAGGTAACGACATCCTTATGTTGTGGCCACGCCATGTGAAGTCGTTCCCTCAAGATCCTATGGTGAGGGAACGACTTCCTTNTGAAAAATGTAAATCCTTTTTATTGCAATGTAAGAAGTTCCACTCTCCAAAACAGCATGTTTGGAGTTTGATTGGATAATAAGAACAAATAACTGGCCATTGTGGCCAAAGCGCTCCGTTTGACTTTTCCGAGATCTTCTACTCTTCCCTGTGGACGACCTCTGACCTACTTTCTGTACGATCTGAATTTCTGCGTTTTGAATTTAAGAAAATTCAATTTGATGTTCCGAATTTCTTCTTCATCTTGAAAACGTGACGCTGTATTAAAAAAAAACTGGATATTTGCAATCTAAGAATTCAAAGCAAAAAATATGTTGTTTGAAAATGCATGCCTATAAAACTCTGCCTTAAAAAAAAGCAATTGTGTTAAATTTCAAATGTTCAATATTCAAGTAAAAAAAATTCAAATTCGAAATCAAAATCTAATTCAAAACTATTTTAACTCCCATATAATATTCAGTTTTGTTAAAAAAGATTTACGAAATTCAAATACAGATTGTTTTGTCATATTTCAGGCTCCATACATTTAGGTACTGCTTTTACTGGTATTATAATATGACTAAATGTCATATTGCCTTAAATTTACAAAACATGTTTTAATTAAAATAATTATAATTTATTATAATTGTACCTCTTTAAAGCCTCGTTCACTGTGGTAGAGGTATTAGTGATGGTGTTGGAAGTTTGGACAGTACTGTTGCAGGAGGTAATGTTATTAAGGGAGCCACATGGAGGCCTGGCTGGTGTAGAAACAGGGGTGTTGCGACCAGATGTCAACTCCCTAGAGATAGCTGTTACTAGAGCCTGAGCCATACTCTCTACAACATTCTATAAATGAACAAAGAATAAGTAAATACAATTTGTTTTGCAACAGTCACTTGGTTTAGCCATGTTTTTGTACTATAACCATGGATTTGCCAATGGTAATCAATACTCCGAAAACATGGTTACACACATACTAAAAATATAACTTTATTCTGTGAGTAAGTGTCCCATAGGCTATTCACTACATCAGTGGTTCCCAAACTGGGGTACGCCAGGTGACGGAGGGGGTACTTGAACAAAATCCTGAAATCTACTGTTTACTTAATTATAACGCACCTGACCTGACAATCAAGGCATGTTCTTCTCACAAGCTGAATATAAAGACGTGCTCCCTCTAGTGTACACACAGCAAAAAAGTAGTCACGTAGTGCCATAAAAGGTCAAATTCATGACATCCAATCCAAAAATATGCGTCCACTCATGCGTAAGCAAACGTCTTTACGTACCGCATGTGACTTCGCACAAAAATTGCTGACAGACTTCTGGATAGCTTTGCATGCAGAGTATCCTGCCTTAGCCGATCGCGCTTTGAAAACATTACTGCCCTTCTCCACAACGTATCTTTGCGAGAGTGGGTTTCCAGCACTTGCCCACATAAAGAACAAATATCGACAGATTCTGCATAGAGAATGATTTGAGACTCAGACTTTCTCCGATACAACCAAACATCACAGAGTTATGCAAGTCATTTCAAGCACATCCATCTCATTAAGCAGTGAGTCATTTATTTATATATGAGTCATATATCATTTATTGTTTGATAAAAGAAAATTACATTTATTTCAAATGTAAATAAAAAAATGTTTGAGACCACAATTGTTACTGTAAAAAAGGGGGTACGCAGAATGATGTTAAGTCCCTGGGGGGGTACGCCATTGTAAAAACTTTGGGAACCACTGCACTACATTCAATCAAAAGATTTTAATATAACGTTAGCTAATGTTAACTAGGTTATGGCGTTGTAGCCTGTGCTAGAATTAACGTTAGTGGTATCATCAATGACAACAAATAACCACATATAAATAAACATGGAAAAAATCGATCACCGGTTGTGTACTTCACTTACCGTAGCCGCAGTTGTTGTTGGTGGTTGTCCCGCCATGATTTTTTGTTCTTTGGCTATTTCCCTCGATTCTGATAAATAAATGAACTTTGTTTTTACAATCGTAACGTTAGCTGCAGTTGTACAATCTGATAAGTCAAAGCACATAATGTTAACTGCAGTTTTTCACTATATTTAAGTAAGTTCGCGGATCAAATTAGTTTGACTTACCTAGCAGTTGAGTAGATCAGTTATCCTGATTGACTCACTACAGCAGTTTTTTCCGCCAACCTCTGCATTGCATCGCTCCGTGAGACTGCCATCTAGTGGTAGGCCGTATTTTATGCACGGTTGTGCGTGGATCTGAAGTTGTGTGTGGATTGTCCAATGCAAAACCGCGAAAACAAAGTCTCAGAATCCAAATGAACCAAACAGGATGAATGAATGCGTGTCGCAGGATCCACAAATGCGCATCTTGTTATTGACGTGCACAAATTATGATATATTAATACGACACATGACATCTGGATTCACAAATATATCTCTGTTTGTACAAATCCATGCAGATTAATTTAATTCTGAATTTTGCGGACACGAAATAAAAGACATTTGTTTGAGGGTCATGACGCATAGGCGTCGGTTTATTCATTGATAGTTGTTTGTACATGGTTGTGTAATGCTGAAAACCGGGTAAAGAACGTCTCAAAATCCGAATGCACAGAACTGGATGAATGGACGCGCACTGCAGGATCCACAAATGCACAACTTCCCATTGGTATGCGCAAAATGATTATACATGAACACAAAATAAAACATTGTATTCACAAATCTGTCTCTATTTGTACAAATCGCCTCATGTTTATTCAAATATAAATTTCACAGATTCAAATGATTAGGCATTTGTTTGTGAATAGTAAAATAATTGTAATAGTAAAAGTGTAACTTGTATCACGTTCACGGATGACTGTGCATGCATTTGTTAATCGTTTTGATATTAATTTCATCCCATACGGGAATATCTAAATCTTACCCGGATACAGCAATGCTATTTTCTGATTTCTGATTCTATTTTTTATTTGATTAGCTTGTGCGTGGCAGGGCCTTCTGAACTCTATGGGGAACTCACTTGATTCTTCTAATAGCGGCGCAACTTTGGGTGGGCGGTATCCTGGAAATTTCTCTGCGTGAGAAATACAAGGTGTGAGCGTGTGAATGGGTTGAAATGCGTGTGTCTCGAGCAGGGCCGGCCCTAGCATTTTGGGGGCCCTAAACTGATTTCAAAATGAGGCCCCCCATCATCTAATGTACACAACATACTAACTTTACACAGATATCACACTGACAATCTGACAATGTCAAATTAACAACACAATATAATCCCTTTACAGCTTTCCTGTAGCTCAGTGGTTAGAGCATGGTTCTAGCAATGCTGAGATCATGGGTTCGATCCCAGGGATTGCACATACACAGAATGGATAGTACAATTCAATTAATGTAAGTAGCTTTGGATAAAAGCATCTACCAAATGCATAAATGTAAATTCTGATCTGCAAATACATACAACATAACTTAGAAAGCTTAAAGTGTGCAATCAGTTTATTCAAAAGAAAGAGCTTACAAGCAGAACATCAAAAGTAATAACATGCACTACAGTAAGTTTTTACTGTATTTGTGAATTAATAAATGAATCTTTAAAATAAAATTCTAAGGACACCAGCATTCCAATTACAGATTAACAAAAAAATATTAAGTACCTTTACAAAACAACATCTCACAATAGTGCAAATTAACCTGTAAACGAGTAAAGTGAATTTTGCCATCAAGGCATCTCCTACTGCGACTTCGTATGTTGAGGGAACGACATCCGTATCTCGTGGCCACGACTTCGTATGTTGAGGGAACGACATTCTTGAATGTAACCCATGTATGACTGTTACCGCCTCACATATGGCACAGCAGTCGTACAATGGATATGACAGATGAAATAACCTTTTTCTTCAATTTAGGAATGTCATATAAGGATATAGTGCGGTCTCTGGCATTGATACATGGGAAAGTTATTAGTGAAAGGACCCTAAAGCGCCTCCTAAAGAGTAATGGGCTTTGCCGTCGGAAATATGCTGACTTGAATGAAATAATCGGATTTATCATTGACCAGCTGAACGGACCCGGACGCCTCCACGGATACCGCTGGATGCATACAAAATGCCTGGAACATGGTATACGTGCGCGAAAAGAGGATGTTCGAATAATTTTAAAAGAGCTTGATCCAGAAAGTTCATTACTGCGTCAGCGACGCCGACTTCATCGTCGGCGATATTTTTCTCAAGGACCCAATTATATTTGGCATGTAGATTCATATGATAAACTTAAACCATATGGAATCTGCATTAACGGATGCATAGATGGATTTTCCCGTAGAATTATCTGGCTCAAAGCAGCACACACTAACAGCAACCCCCAAGTCATCGCTGGTTATTTCGTTGAGAGTGTAATGAATTCTGGGGGATGTCCACGAGTTATAAGATGTGACCTAGGAACAGAGAATGTGATCATGCGTGACATCCAGATGTTTTTCAGACGAAACGATGGTGATGAACGCGCAGGGCCCCGCAGCTGCATCACCGGTGTAAGTTCAGCAAATCAAAGAATTGAAAGTTGGTGGGGGCTTATGCGCAAAGAAGGAATTGAATTCTGGATACAGTTTTTTGGAGAGTTAAAAGACGAGGGACTGTTTGCTGGAGATTTTCTGGATAAGGCACTGTTGCAGCTGTGTTTTCGAAATATTATTCAGGTAAGTCAATTGTTATTTTAACAACCTTCTATACTACATTTGCCACCCCTTATGACGGTCTGTATTAACTTAATTTCAATAAATGACTATATTTAAATGTCTATGTTTAATAAATTAATGTACTATAGGGTTCATGACACTTTCCCGCGCCTCACGCTGCCTTTTGCCGTCTCCGCAGTGAGACTTTAGTAGCCTACAATTATTTTAGTTACAGTGGTGCTTTTTAGAGTCTTGCGTAATTAAAAGGTGCTAAATGCGATTATTTTAGATTCCTATTTTATTCGTTTATCGTACTTGTTATTTTGTATTTTATTATTACCAATGTTTCTATGTTTTAATTTGAATTCATATGAATTCAAAGCTGTACTTGTACTTCGCAACATTT